>NC_081407.1:59939869-60243665 GCF_030272615.1 Cryptomeria japonica | reverse complement strand
CTTTTGTCTCCACACCTTTACCTAATGTGCCTACATGTACATATTCCATCATGGCTACCTCTACACAAAATATTAATGCTACAAGCATTAGTAATGGGGTAAATCCTCTCAATCAACACTCCTACATACCTCCTTCAACTAGTCTCCCAACCATATCCTTTACCCACCTATGATAATGTTCCACTTCACTATCATAATGTTACACCTCCATCACAATCCAGCATTTCCCACTCTAATTCATCCATCTAAGCCACTATAAATAATTTGAGCTCCAAAATGTTTCATCTTTACAACAAAAATTGTCTTCCATATCTCAATCCAAATTCAATCTTCCTACATGTGATATCTCTAGCCCATGTTCCCATGAAATCCTTCGTACTCATGTCCCACAAAATATTGAGGTTCATCATTTGGACAAATGCAATGGAGAAGGTGACCCCAAAATCATGTAAAAATATTTCAAACTTTGTGTAGTGAATTTTCACATGACCATAGACTCATGGAAAAATTATTCACTTGTACTTTAAGAGAAAAATATTTAAAATGGTTTTTATCCTTGTCTCCTCATTCAATTGTGATGCAGGAGCATCCTAGGAGCACCCTCCTGCTCATAAGGGTCAAATTTGGGTTTTGGTCTCTTTTTGTGTTGTTTCAAGTCAATAAGGCCATTTTGGGCCATTTTTGTTCATTTGGAACCATTTGTGCAAGTTTGAGGTCCATTGGTTTAAATATGTAAAAATTGTCAAAAATTGTCATTGTTGTCATGACAACTTTTGTATTTTTGTAATAACTTTTTGAATAGGTTCTTATAAGTTAGGTTTTGGGTGATCAATGGATGTAACCCAATTGGATGGGCATAAATAGTCTTGTTACACACCATCCAAGGGTTGGAAGTTGAATTTTAGAGATTTTGCTTAATGAAAGTGTAGTTCATGTGCATTCTAAAACGTTGCAGGTTGTTCTTTCTTTTTATTCACTGTAAAATATTTCTTGTTTTCATTTGAGATATGAAATAGCAGTGAATCTAGTTCATTTTGCCTTTTTTTATTAGTGAAATGCATTTTGAATTGAATAAGATATACTCATTTTTGTAAAAACTGCAAAAACCCTCCCTAGGGTTTACCAAGAGGAGAAATAAATGAATAATTTTGCTTCCCACCAATGAAAAATCACCAAAATAGGTGGGAAGATGTATTATAAGGTTATATTTCATATTCCATGTGTGCAGGGCTCCAAGGTCAAGGTGGCATGTGTTGTGGTTGACTATTAGTCTGATATTTATGATGTATCAGACTGATGAAATAGTGAGGGGTGAATTTGAAGGTATAAGTGGAAGGTCAAACTTTTTTGAGTTAGGAGAGGGAAGTGAAATGAGTGTAGGGATTTTGCAAACCTGTTCCAAGGTGTTGTAGACCATTTTGATGACCAAACACCTAAATGTCATGACTTCCCCAAGGCAATGTATGTGACAATCATAAATAAACCAGTGAAGTGGGAAAATTTGCCTTGTAAGACAAAGTAAACGATTTGTTTTGTGTATGGTGATAGATGTGTTGGCAGTAAAGCAACATGAAAACTGACAGGTGGGGGTGAATCATTTTTCACCAAATATAAACCAATTTAACCTTAAATATAGATCTGATCATGAACATCAATAGCATAGATAATCACCACATCAACAACACACATAACACATAGATTTTGGAAGGGGCAAACACGATTAGGGGAAAAACCACAGTGGGAACCTACCCACAATAAGATGATACTCTACAGTAGTATGTGAAAATATTACAATGGGGAATGCACCTACATTCGAGCACACTTCCTAGAGATCACTGCTCAAAACAAGAAAGGGATACAACCCTGGGAAGGCTCATTGCCTTACAAAAATTGGACAACAATCCATATTACACAAACTGAAAGAATAGCATATCCAAATTCTTGATTACAGTTCTGGTTAAGCACATTATTTGCACAACACTTATTTTCTCTTCCACACTTCTGAATGATAGATTCTCTTGTTCTCACATACAATATACTCTCATATCATAAACACAACCACAACCACACAACTTACATGATTACAACACCTATTTATCCAAATCATCAACCTTAACCATAAGGTCGGCTCAACACATAAGACCTAATTACAAAATTACTCCACATGATACATAAATCCATTATTGGACCAATACAATGTCCGAAAGGACATAGCATGGACCCAAATCAAATCCTTGAACATGCTACACCACCAAATAAATTGCCAAGATCATTTGTAACATGCTACACCACCAAATAAATTGCCAAGATCATTTGTAACATGCTACACCATCGAATATGTCACATAACACAAAGAATACCACCAAACCAATAAAATATTCAATAACACGCACCACGATCAACACGGACCACCAAAATACATAGGACACAATCAAAGAAAATCAACAAGTAACATGAATTCCACTACAATCACCGCAACAACTTGGCTAATAAGAATCATCATTAACATCATCACCGGAGCTCAAGAACACCAACTAACAAACTCTAAGATACTCTTGCAAAGTTCTAAATCATGAACCATCCAATTTGGAAACACACATGAACATCCCAAACATTCTCCAAAATCCACAACACAAGATATCATCATTCTGAAGCAAACCGATCCAGAAATCACAACTTTGCAATACCAAACCAATAGAAAAACCAACCATCACACCAGATCACACAACTCAACCAAATAACCTTATAGTATCATGAAAATCATACTGAATCAACTAGAGATAAGCATCTCAAAACCTAATAAATTGCATCAACACATCTGCAACAAATCACCAAACCAACTCTCTGCAACACATGAATATGCTGACATCAATGACAACAACATATTCCAACAACTCTAATAACCAACAAGATGAAGGACTGGGAGGACATTATACACCTTATAAAAGTGTTTAAAAATCATAACATGGAGGATTGAACTGAGCATTGATGACTATCCTAAGTGTTTTGACTGTCACAATTTATCTTTACTACTACAACATGTCTAAAGGCCAAATCCCTAATCGAGAGTTAGATGTTGTAAGCCTATAAAATTGGTTCTTAGTCTTGTGTAATGTACTCCAAGTCAGGACAAAGAGGTTTCAAGAAGTTTGCATTGGTATTGCCCTTGGCCAGCTATAGTTATCAATCCTCATTGTATAACCCAGTAGTCTGCAAATCTTTTGGAAGTGTGGCATAGTTGAGATCCAACACCTTGGGGTGAACCCTATTAATGTCATGCCCAAAAATTAGGGCAAAAACGGAATGATTTTTTTTTTGTAACAACTAGTTAATTAACAAAGTTCGCTATCACGACATGTGTTAACATGTTGGCCATAACAAAAATCGAACTAACTCTGATACTAACTAAGTATCGAAACTTAATTAAAATTTATTTGCGGAAAACTAAATGTTATAATTTATTTTCTCATCAAATATAGTCGTTTGTTTAATTTATTAAACTCATTTAAATGGTAGACGTAGATAAAAAAATTGATCTCCAATAAAGCCATATTGTCTAAATTTCATTTTAAATCATTAATTAATTTAATGGATTAAAGTGTCAAATTAATTCTTAATGACATTATTCAATGAGGAAAATTATCTTTCCAAAGTCAAATTTAGTTTTCAAGGAATTAATTTCCCTTTCTATTTAATCAAGGTTCGCTATCACGACATGTGTTAACATGTTGGCCATAACAAAAATCGAATTAACTCTGATACTAACTAAGTATCGAAACTTAATTAAAATTTATTTGCGGAAAACTAAATGTTATAATTTATTTTCTCATCAAATATAGTTGTTTGTTTAATTTATTAAACTCATTTAAATGGTAGACGTAGATAAAAAAATTGATCTCCAATAAAGCCATATTGTCTAAATTTCATTTTAAATCATTAATTAATTTAATGGATTAAAGTGTCAAATTAATTTCTTAATGACATTATTCAATGAGGAAAATTATCTTTCCAAAGTCAAATTTAGTTTTCAAGGAATTAATTTCCCTTTCTATTTAATCAAGGCTTTACAAATAGTTAATTCAAAAAAAAAATTAATTGGAATTAAAACTCCCACGTCTATCTAAATTGAAAACCCTAACTAATTTTAAATATAAATTTTTCCACAACTTTAAAAATAATTTTCATGTAATCCCTAATTAGGGATTTTTTTTATTTATTTATAAAACAAGAGTTAAACAGTTTATTTTATTTTATTACCCGAGCTAGGGTTTGATATATTTTTTTTTGTTTTGTTCAACCCTGCGTTGCAGGGCCGAACTAAGAGAGGGTTAACGGCGAAGAGGCGAATTCAAGGAGAGGCGGGGGTTTCCATGGCGGCGGCTCGGCCATGGCCGCCCACTGTGCAATGCATAGTGTGCGGCCCTGTCGTCCATTGTGCACTGCACAGTGTAAAGCACCGCCGTCCACTGTGCATTGCAAAGTGTGCGGCTCCATCGGCCACTGTGCATTGCACAGTGCGTGGCTTGCTGCCGTTCACTGTGCGATGCACAGTGCTCGACCCTACCCTTTTTTTTGGTTTTTTTTTTTTATGTTTTTTTTAAAATTATATATATATATATATATATATATATATATATATATATATATATATATATATATATATATATATATATATATATATATTTCCCAATGTTAATATTACATGCAAAAAAAAATTCAATAGAAACAAAGTAACAAAGTAACTCATTATGCTAAATTTATATATATATATGGTAAATAAACTAAGGCTCACATTTTCATTTGTTTTGCAGGGTATTTATATGGCATGTTTTATATAAAAATATATATAAATATACCCATGATTTCTAAATGTATATAGATATATATATTTATTTATGACTAATAGTTTTAATTCTTTTTCTTAAACTAACATCGTAATCATGAAAGATTTTGATATACGATTGTAGGGAAGGAAATATGGATTAAGTCTGTTTTAATGGATATATATATATTACCAGAACTATATTGTAATCTATATATTGTAATCTATGGGTATGCAGGAAACAGACTTCTAAGATTTATTTTATTTTTTTTTAACTTAAGAAATGCTATTTTAGGAAAGCATTATACTTTTCTGCAATAAATACATACATTGAATTCACAACTAATACAACAACTAACTATACATTCTCGTTTTTTATTTATTTATTTAAAAGCTAACAGCAAATACAAATCATTTTTTTTTTTCTACAATTAGAATGGAGATAGATTCTCAGCTAAAAAGAAGCACTCAGATTTAAACAAAACTATTTTTTATTTTTTTTTATATTACAAAAAAAAACTATTGCATGCAACCAAAAGCAATCCTCTTCCTTTTTTTAAACATAGAAAATAGAAGCATATCTAGCTACAACTCTAACAATATTCTGCAAAAAAAAATAGGATGTTTCTTTATTTAACTACAATAACAAATCTCATGTCTATTTTCAAAATTACAACTTGCCTCTCCTTCCAACGAATGAGGGTATATTTCTCCTATCAAATTTAAAACTAATAACTGTAAATGAATTTAAATCTCTTCAACAATAATCTTCTCCAACCTCTCACTTTTCCTATTCTTTTATCCTAGCATTCCTGCATAATAGAACACAAATATGGCCATGGAGAGCTCACCTCCCAGCCTAGGCTAACTGGTAGCCACCCCCGAGCTCAGAGAACCAAGCCCTAGACGGGTAACAAACATGCAAACACATAGAAGACAAAAATACACACACAGATATTCAGACACACTCCCAACTTGGCTACATAGCACCACACTTTGGTGATGACCTTTTTAAGGGTGGTAGTGGACCAATACCCTGAGGAGAACTGCAAGTATGGAAAAATAAGTAGCCACCTCATGGTACAATAAATACATCAAAAATCTCAACCCCTTTTTCCTTATGCCCCCCAAAGGCATTCTAGCCTTATATCCCTCCTTATGACCCCCATTGCACAAACAGGCCATGCAGCAAGGGTCACACAAAGATCCCTTGTGATCGCTCTCAAACGAGAGTCTCTCACTCGAGGGTTGTCACTGCTACCACCCACAACATCCTCCTCTCTCCCAAGAGTAAGAGGTCTTGAGAAAACTCCCAAAACACAACAAAACATAATGCAAAAATTCCAAATGAAATTCTAAAAACAAGACATTCAAGAACACAGATTTATTACACCAATCATACTCTCAAACACATACAAGAAAATAGACATTTTAAAGAATAATCAAACCAACCTTAATCTGCCCAATGGTAGTATAATATTTTAGGAAGAGCTGCCCAATCCACGGATCTTCTTCTTCTACCCTTAGTCAAATTTTCTATTCCAAACTATTCTTTTCTTTTCAAAAATTCTCTTGTCTCCAAAAATGGAGAGTCGGTGATTACCCTCAAATTCACAATTTCTTGCTTAAGAAGCTCATTCTCTAAGTTCTCTCAAGTTTCTAAAAACCAAAAAGGAAAGTAAAGCAGAATGGGAAAAAGACTCCCATTCGAATAGGAAAAATCTCAATTAGATTTAAACTTCTAATTTTCAATTTTTGCACAACTCAAAAAAAACCAATTTTTAAAGTGTCAAAAAGGTCACTTAAAAGTAGAAACTTGCCTAAAATTATCCCTAACCCCTAGGTATACCTTATGGGCTTTAGGAAACCCTATTAAACTACCCCTAGGTGTTCATTTAACCCATTTTAAACCCCCCTAAAGTTTATTTTCGGGTCAAACATATGTTGACCTCTCCAAAGATTCCTTTCCCAAGGTATTTATGACAACACGTTATATTATATGAAAAAAAAACTATAGCTGAACACTTTCCCACCAAGAGACAAAAATAAAACATTTAAACTTAAATCCACACATGTGTCAAGTGACACAAATAAAACACTTTTACAAATTAAAACATGAAATCGTCTCTTGTGGTTTTTACACATTAAATTTAAATAACACTTAACACTCATGCAGCATATACTGTTATAAATAAAAATACAACACAAACGAGGTGTTGTCTCTCCAAATAGACAACCCCTGGCTTACGAACATACATAAGTCTAGGTTTGGTTCTCCGTAATTTTCCATGGTCACATGGTAATTTTCCTGCGCATCTCAATTTACACATTAGTACTTCCAAATATCCACATATAATATAATTCAAAGGAATAACAATACACATCATCACTTGCATACAATTTTCATCTGCACAGATTAAATACATCTTTTATCAAGCAATTTCACATAAGCAATTTCATCCCAATCCACATAAACTTAACCATACATCATAGTTCTATTATCATAGTAGAGTCCTGCAAATTTAATAACAACATCTATCTTTGCAATATCATCCTATCTAACAATCATGTAGTGTTCTATCTCATAAAGCATATAAGTAAATCATCAAAACATAGCAATGTTATCCAAATCCTGAAATCATATAAGTTCTAAGTCTCAAAATGCATCAAAATAAAGTATCCATAATAGTCTAAATATAAAATCCACTGAATGTCAAACTGAGTTGAGGTGAGGCCTCACACCCTCCCCCTCTAGGCATGAACTTCCTCCTAGAGTTCATCAAAGAGGTGGGGGTACTCTGATCTCATACGTGCTGCATCCTCCCATGAAGCCGTAACCTCATCATAACAATCCCAATGGACCCTAACCTGGTCCAGCTCTTGACCTCGAAGGGCCAATGTCCGGCGTGCCAAAATGCGAATGGGCTCCAAAGCTAGCTGCCTGTCTGACTCCACCTGCAAGGCATCCCAATCTAAAATGTGAGACTCATCATAGATATATTTTCTCAAAACTGATACATGAAACACATCGTGGATGCGTGACAGGCTAGGTGGCAATGCTAAACGGTAGGCAACTAGGCCTATCCTCTCAAGAATCTCAAAAGGTCCTACAAAGCGAGGTGCGAGCTTAGAACCCTTTCCGTAACGGATTGGACTCTTATGCGATCGCACTCTCAAGAAAACTCTGTCTCCAACCAAGTAGCTACGATCTATCCTCTTTGCATCAACATATTTCTTCTATCTATCCTGAGCCTCTCTGAGACACTACCTAATCAAATCCACCTATTGTTCCATATCCTGAACTATCTCAGGACCAATAGCAACTCTATCCTCTATGCAATCCCAACTCAAGGGCGTCTTGCAAGGCCTGCCGTATAATGCCTAATAGGGTGGCATCCCCAAAGAAGTGTGATGCCCATTGTTATAGGTAAACTCCACTAAGGGAAGATACTCCTCCCACTGGGTCTGATGATCCATGATGTACATGCGAAGCATATCCTCTAACACCTGATTGACCCTCTCTGTCTGACCATCTGTCTCCGGGTGATAGGCTGTACTGAAATTGAGCTTAGTGACCATAGCTGCTTGTAATGACTTCCAAAAGGAAGAAGTGAATAGAGAATCCCTGTCAGAAATAATCTTGCGGGGCATGCCATGAAGTCTAACAATGTCCTGCAAGAACACCTATGCTACTACTGGAGCTGTGAATGTAGTACGGACTGGTGAAAAGTGAGCTACTTTGGTCAACTTGTCAACTGTCACCAAGATAGCATCATGGCGACGAGAAGACATAGGAAGACCAATGATGAAATCCATGGATATAGTATCCCACTTCCACTCTGGTATAGCATGAGACTGGAGCAACCCACCTGGATGGCGGTGCTCCGCCTTTACTCTCTGACACTCGAGGCATCGAGCTACTATCTCAGCAATGAGCTGCCGCATTCTTGGCCAATGATACAACTGCCTCAAGTCAGCATGCAACTTTTTAACCCCAGGATGCGCTGCATAAGGAGCTCTATGAGCCTCCATGACAATGAACTCTCACAATCCTCCGGAGGAAGGTACATAAATGCACCCTCTGTGGCGTAACAGTCCATCGGACTCCAAAGAATAATCCACATATTTCCCTTCTAGAGTAACCTGAGATCGTATTACCTGACC
This sequence comes from Cryptomeria japonica, assembly GCF_030272615.1. Taxonomy (NCBI): domain Eukaryota; kingdom Viridiplantae; phylum Streptophyta; class Pinopsida; order Cupressales; family Cupressaceae; genus Cryptomeria; species Cryptomeria japonica. Next base: position 60,234,679 of record NC_081407.1, on the reverse strand, counting down.
AACCTCCGCATACCATCCATCCTCTGGAAAGTGTTGTAGTATACGGTCTCTCAAATCCGTGCCCATAGATATGGTGTAAACCTTGTGACATCTCCTACTCAAGGCATCTGCAACTACATTTTCCTTTCCTTTGATGTAGTGAACATCAAAATCATATTCGCACAAGAACTCCATCCATCTCCTCTGACGTGCATTAAGGTTCGGCTGAGTGAAGATGTACTGAAGACTCTGATGATCTGAATGCAACTTGAAGTGATGACCTAGAAGGAAGTGTCTCCACCTCACAACTGCATGCACTACTACTGAGAGCTCAAGGTCGTGAGTGGGATAATTAAGTTCATGAGTCTTAAGTTTCCTAGACTCGAAAGCTATGGCCCTACCATCCTGCATAAGAACTACCCCTAAACCCTCTAGAGAAGCATCTATACAAACCATGAAGTCATCTATAGGATCTGGTACAACAAGGATAGGCGCGCTAGTAAGTGCCTTCTTGAGTTCCTGAAAGGCCTTCTCGCACTTCTCTGTCCATTCAAATTTCTTCCCTTTACGCTGAAGAGAAGTAATAGGGTGTGCGACTCTGGAGAATCCCTCGACAAAACATCAGTAATACCCTGCTAAGCCCATGAAACTCCTGACCTCTGTCACACTGGTAGGTGCTGGCCAATCCATAATAGCCCTAATCTTTGATGGGTCAACTAAGATCCCATCACCGGAAATAATGTGTCCAAGGTACTTGACCTCAAACCGAAAGAAAGAACACTTTGATAGGCTGCCAAACAACTAGTTATCCTACAAACACTGCAATACCTGCTTCAAGTGCTCCTCATGCTCCTTCTCATTCCGAGAATATATCAGTATATCATCGAGGAACACAATAAAAAAATGGTCCAGAAAGGTACGGAACACCCCATTCATGAGGCTCATAAAAACTGCTAGGGCATTCGTAAGTCCGAATGGGACTATGGTAAACTCATAGCGACCATATCTAGTGTGAAATGCGGTCTTGTGGATATCACTTTCCACTATTCTCAACTGACGGTATCCTAACTTCAGATCTATTTTGGAAAAGACTTTGGCACCCTGAAGTTGGTCGAATAAATCATCAATTTTGGGCAAAGGATATCGGTTCTTGATGGTTACTTTATTTAGCTGTCGATAATCCATACATAATCAGATAGATCCATCCTTCTTCTTAACGAAGATGACTGGTGCACCCCAAGGGGATACGCTAGGATGAATATGACCCTTCTCAAGGAGTTCCTCAAGCTGTATTTTAAGTTCATTTAGCTCATTTGTGGTCATCCTATAAGGTGCTCTGGAAACTGGCTCGGCTCCAGGTACTAGGTCTATATGAAAATCAATCTCTCTACGGGGAGGCATTCCTGGTAACTCTGAAGGAAATACATCTGAATATCCCTTAAGGATAGGATGGTCATCGAGCGATGTTTCTTTTTCCTCCTCTTCTCCTCTGTCACTGATAGTGATAGCAAAAAGCTGACATCCCTTCTGCATGCTCTGCTTAAGCTACATTGTGGAGATCATGTGAAGAGACACGGGCCTCTGAATCTTGGTGATAACTATGGGTGAACCATGATCATCCTCACACTCAATCTTTTTCAAGTGGCAACCCATCTTGGCTCTGTGGGCATAAAGCCAATCCATGCCAAGTACGATTCCGTAAGATCCAAGTGGTGGTCTTGCCAATCTGCAGCTGGCATGCCCTAACCTCTAATTCCACTAACACTCTAGCCCCTGAAGCTAATTCCACTTCCCAACTGACACCCTGTCTAGTTGCCACTAGCCCACAATGCTCCACAACCAATGGAGATATAAAGGAGTCAGTAGCTCCTGAATCAAACAAAATAGATACATTGTTACATTGTTCTCTTGATGGTGATTCAAGCCATATGAGTTATCCCAAAAATATAAGCCTAGTGGTGCATCCAAGGGTGTCTAGTAGGATGGTGTATATGACTCTTCTCCTTTTGTATTGAGATCATTACACAAAACCCCCTTACCTTTACATCAAATTGGTATCAAAGAAAAGGTTGGTCTAGAAGAGGGAAAGGATCAAGTGAAGAGAAGTAAGGATGCCTCCAAAAGAAAACCCAGTTGCTAGAGAGATGAGTGAGTTGAAGGAGAATCATGCAAGAGAGATGAGGGAGATGAGGGAGTTGATAGATATCCTTCAAGATAGACTTGATGCAGTTGAGACAAATCAGAGAAGAGGAGTTGTTATAGGAGATGTGAGTGACCAAGAAGAAGAAGAAGAAGTGGGTGAAGAAAGAACACCACAAGGAGAACAAGAAGAGAGAGATGTTGAAGAATGGAGAATGGAAAGACAGCTAAAGCTTGCGAAGAATGATGGTCCCAAGGTCAAGAGGGACCTACCAGTGTATTTAGGTAGTTTGAATGGAGAATAACTCCTAGATTGGATAGTAGACATGGACAAATACTTTGATTTTGAAGAGATACCTAAGGGGAAACAACTGAAGTTTGCAAGGACCAAATTTAAAGGACATGCATCCCTATGGTGGGATTATGTACAAGAAGAGAGGAAGAGAAAAGGAAAGGAAAATATTACATCATGGGACATGATGGTCACAAAGTTGAAGGGAAAGTTCCTACCTATGATTATGCTATTCAGTTATATAGAAGGCTACAAAATTTGAAATAGAAAGAGATGGATGTAAAGACCTACATTGGGGATTTTTACAAGTATAAAATCAAGACACATGAATTATGATGTGGAAAAAGTGGAAAGGTACCTTAATGGGTTGATAAACTTTGGAATAAAGATCGAAGTCAATTTATACCAATTTTCCTTGTGTTTTCCTGCAATATTGTTGCTATTTTATTTGGTACATATTGTACAGTGACTTTAATGACCTGAGAACATTGGACTTCAAATCCATGTGAATATACTTTCCATTGCACTTTGTCTCATTAAATCTCATCCAATATTTTGAAAGATATTGCATTTTTTGTATAGATAGGTTGAAAGATAGTATTTTTCTGTGTGTTAACAATCTAAAAAATTGAATGGTATGGATTTGTATGGACTTATATTGGTCTAAATCCAATTGGAGAATTTAGGGTTGTGAATCTAGTTTCATTTTCTTTTGGTCTCATCAAATTTTATTGAGTATATTGAAAGTTAGAGCATTTTCTTTGCAAGTTGGTCAAAACCCTATCTAGGGCAAAACACACACAAACAAAATGTAATATCTCCATCTTCCTATGGTGAAAAATGATACAAATTTGTGGAGAATTCTGTAATAACATGATCTAAAATATTTCAAATCCTTTGGTCCTGATGTCAAGATTTGCATGTGTTTCTTTTCACCAGTTGTCTGATTTTCTAAGTATATCATCAGATTGTGAAGGTGGAGATGAGTGGATAAGAGAGGAAAAAAGTGTAGTTAAGCCCTTTGACCATTGGATAAGTGAAAGGAAGGATGTGTAGAGGTCCCAATGACCTCTATGAATTCTTGTTGAGTCATTTTGGAGAAGTTTGAGTCCATTGTGTATTGAATATTCTTAAGGATTGAATGCCACAGTGAGGACATAGACAATGCTAAGAACAATAGGAGTGCATTGTTGTGTTTTTTCATTGAACACTCAAGAAAACCAATTGAATAGGAAGTGATATGATCTCAAATTCATTGGTTGAGGGCTTAGAGGGATTTGTGACTTGTTGTTGGCCTAGTTCATGGAGACGTCATTTTGGTTTAAACATGAGAATCTGCAATTGAAGAACCTCAGACTTGAATTTGTAAGAAGACCGAACAAGAAAGAGCGATGGTCATTGTGTCACATATTAAGGTCTGATCATGAGGTTTGGGAGTTTCCTTTTGGTTATTTTCAAGGGTGTTAGGAATGGTAATGTGATAGAAGTCTAGGAGAGTGCCATAAGTCACACCAATGGTGGAGTTGGGAACACTTTGTCAAACATGAGATTGATGATCTGGTATTGTCTTTCCTCTGCATAAAATTGATTCTTTCCATAAATTTTATAAATAATTTGTACAACATTTTAAAAATAATATCAGTTCACAAATTACATTGACTGATTTGATGTATTGTAAGAAAGGTGTTAAGGAAAAATATATTGATTTAATTGGTAGGTATAAACGTTTGCATTCAAAAATTGCTTATCATATGCTTGATGGTGATGTTCATCAAATTTTAATTAATAATTTGTAAAATGATATTAAAGATAAGATTTTATTCTTTGATTATGCATCTTTCACACAATTGTGCACAACACTTCATAATTATCAACTTCAGGTGAATAAATTTGAATCCCATTCATCATTGAATCTAGTCGATGAGAATGAAGATGCTCATCAAAATTTTCCAAAAATTAAAAAACAAAAAATTTCATCAAATTCAATCCTAATAACAATACATCCAATCATATTGATTCTCAAGTGGCAATTGCAACACCCATTATAGCTCCTTTCTCATCAAAGTTGAGGCATTTTAGTTTCACTCCTCTTTCTAAATCATTGTGTAACATCATGATTAAATTAATTAACTATAATACGATGAAGCTCCCTCTTTCCTATCCCATAGATACCTCTAAGTTGTTTCCACATTCATTTTATCCTAAAGCTTTTCCAATACCATCATCAAGCTGACCATGATACTGAGAATTGAAATAGATTGAAGCATGAAATTCAAGATCTTGTTGATTCTAACACTATAGTCATGGATTGTGTGAATGATAAAGGAAATAATTTTGTGGAATATCCTAATCAAAAATTAAAAATATTTACCAATTCTTTGTCTTCTCACACTACCAATTTTGTTTAACCTAAGGATCCAAACTTTATAGTTTCTAGTTATATATGTTGTGAAACTAACAACGTTGTTTTGAACTTGATTAAGAAACTTAAACCTAAGTGTGACCCTTGCATCACCTTTGACTCAGTAGATACCATTATACATTAATATTGAGATTAATGGAAAGCTCTCATGTGGAGTGTTTATTGATCCAATATGTATGGTTAATGTTATTATGAAAGAATATATTTTTAAATGAAAATTATATCAATATTAATATGATAGATGTTAAGTTTAAGGTGCATGATGGTTTCACATGTCCCACTATAGGTTCCTTCACTCTTCCCATTGAAGTTGGTACTATGTTCGTAGATGTTACCTTTGTTATTATCCCTACCTTGGACCAATTTTGTGTGAAGTTGGGATACTCTTTTAATTATTCCATGAAATATATGCATTCTACAATCCATAAATATTTAAAGTTCCCTGAGAAGGGCATGTTATAATGATCAATCATTGTCTTTATCATCCCTTAGAAAAATATTGAAACTTCATCTTGAATTACTCTTGGCATCAAAAACCTGAACCTTTGCAATCTTGTCAAGATGTCTTTTTCCTAGCTTAGCAAAAATTCAAATCTAAAAGGAAATAAACCTTGAGAAAACCTAATGAATCTTCACCTACGAATATGGATACTTTTCCTCTACATCCTAAACCTAGAATTTTTCCTACCCCTCCTATTCTTCCTATATATGTCATGGTTACCTCTCTTAAATATTATAAAGGTCAAAGAGAAAAGTATTGGCATTAGGTTGTCATTGATGTTAACCGGTGTGGAATGGTCACTGGTGAGTAAGAAGTGGTGATCGGTATGAAGGATGGGGTGTGTAAGTTGATAAAAAAGGTATGTTACTGGTACACGTGAAGTGCAACATCTACCGGTAAAGCAAGACCACCGACAAGCAAGAAAAGAAGCAAAGAAGAACAGAGGGATGTGATCACTGATAGAAAAAGAGAATTATAATGCAATCGGTAAATGGACTTAGTGGATGGACCAGCATGTTTGATGGAAGACCAAGTTGATCCATCGACAAAGAAGAGGTCAGCAGGTTTGAAGGTCCACCAGTGAAGTTAGCTTATACTGGTAAGGTGAGTTGAACCGATAGTATGTCTTGGTCGGTGAAGGATGTCAAACTGACTTTGTAGTCTGAGCATAGGTGGATGTCAACAAGGATGACAAGTGGACACCACATGGCAAGCACGCAGAGGTCGATGAAGTATTCATCGACATGGTAGTTTGACGAGAAGGTTGGCACTAATGAAGAACCCACAAATCATGGAACAATGGTAGGCTATTGCAGCTCAAGGAAGATAGAGAGGAAAGATGATTGATCTGCTTCTGCAGGACAATCTAATCCTTGTGGTCATTGGTCGAAGGACATACTAAATCATTAATGGTGATGTATAGAGAAAGACTGAAAATAATGTTGTAGATGTCTAAAAATAGAAAACATGCATTGAAAGGAAAGGATATGGTTGTGCTGATTGATATTATGTAGATCATCATTTCAGAAAAGCAGATCTGATCAGATTTGATACGAATTGAATTGGTAGAGGAAACACCAACGTTTGAATGTTGCTTTTGGTGGGAACCCTCACATATAAATATGTGAACTCAAGACTAAATATGTTATTGTTGGATGCAAGTTGGGAGAGAAAAGAGAGATTGAGAAAGAAGAGAGACTATCTATCTAAGAGTTCCTTTCTCAGCGAGTCAATGTGTAGAGTTAGCAGGCTGAACCAGTGAGAGGTTCTAACCAGTACAGATAGAGTAATCGGTGAACTATTATAGTCTTAAAAATCAAGTGTATCGGTAGAGAATGAATGATTAGGAAGGAATCCAAGTGTGTTATTATGTAGGGTGAGGATCTGAGAAAGAGAAGAGGAAGAAAGTAAACGAAAAGTAATCAGAGAGAGCAATTTGATAATCGACAATATAAGGATGGGGAAAATAGAGGAAGGCAATAACTGATAGACATTAGTTGATCAGGTGTAGTAGAACTCATTTGCAAATAGGTGTTATCATTGCATTAAAATTGTATTTCATTGTATTAAATCAATTTGGTGCTTGGTGCAGGGGTTGGTGCTCCTTGGGTTGGTGCCCTAAATCAGTAAGGGTCGGTGCTCCTTGGGTTGGTGCCCTAAATCATTGTAACCTGTTGTTTCATTGTGGGGCTGGATTGGAGCAGTAGACTCTAGCAACATTTCTCACTGATGTTTTTCCCATATTGGGTTTTCCTTGTACATCTAGTGTTGTGGGTTATGCATTTGTGTGTTTTCCTCTTTTGATATCCTTTCATATCTTACTGGTTTGATTTCTTAGTGTTTAGGTTGTTAACCGGTACTCAAAGCTTGGATTAAAAAGAAAAGGTTTTTAGGAACCACTGATTCACCCCCCTCTCAGCGGTACATTGTGTTCAACAAAAAGTGTCCATCATTTTGTATCTCTCAACCTAGTGAGGTTTCTTTCATTCCTCCTTCTAGACAAAGGAAGGTTAGAATCCTTTGTTGATTGATCCCCAACCTTCACAAACTTCGAGTCATAACAAGAGAATTCATAGTGTTAGAGAACATTGATGAAGACGTTGTGCCAAGGTTTGTGAGCTTGATTCTCAAAGTGTTTACTCACCTAAACCATTTAATGTTGACTTGGTCTAATTTTCCCTACCTTCACCTAACCCTAGGGAGGAGCTTTATCATGATCATCCTCCTCAAAAATTGAAATTATCTATGAAAAATGATTCTTCTTCTTTATCTCCTTTGTTCATGAGATCTCCTATTGTGATTAATTTGGAGGATGATGCTGATAATATTAATGTGGATACCAATTATTCTTATGATATGTATGAAGTTATTGAGATTAATCATGAGAAATCATTGAGATTTTCAAAATCTTTAATCCTATCTCCTAGTGACAAACATAGTGAATTATCATTAGAGCATGCTCCTTGTTTGGAATTTGTGATAGTTCCATCTACCATACTTTTTGTGGTTTCGCTTGCATATTATCCATCATATATAAATGATTTAAGAAAGATTCAGAGGTAGATGATTTTATAAACTAGCTTCACTTGTGCAATAGATTCTTTTGTTTTTTTGCTTGCATTTGATGTTCAATGTGATGCTTGATGTATCTTTGTGTTATGTTAAGATCTCTTTGGATGACCCTTGTTGCTCTGTTAGTTCAAGGTAACAAAGGGACCAAACCTATTGTGACATTCCTCTATTGTTATCTCACTTCTTCTACATGCCACTTTCATGTTGTGTTGTAAATGTGTTATTATTGTAAATGTGATTTTGTGTGTTCTACTTGGGGATGATGGAAAGCATTGAGATTTTTTTCTGGTCTCTTTCATGTTGACCCAAAAAGAATTGTTTTGTTCATCTTATCTGCTCTTCTTCCATTGTTCTCATAGTTTCACTACCTTTGGGGATGAGGTCAATTCATTACAATCATACTTGGTATACATGATTTATCTAGTGTGTATACTAACCCTAGATAGTGGTTCCTTATATGCTCTATCTTTGTGTTTCATGACCATCACCTTTAACTTAGCTATGCTTGGGGGCATTTCATTGTTATTCCATGCTTTTCTTTTGGATGTATGTATGCTACCTTAAATAAATTGCTCTTAGTAAGGAATATACAATCAATTTAATGTGAGGAATATACACTCTATTCTTTGTTACACTTTATGCACACACTACCAAGGTTTGGTTTCTACAGTTTGATCACACACCATGGATTGTTGATGCATGTTGCAACACCTATTTTGCAATCAATCTTTTTTTTAATTACTTTGCAATATGAGTCATTATTTTGTAATATTTGTGCTTGGTGTATATCGTAACACCTATTTTTGCAGTCAAGTTTTTGTTAGATTATATAGAAAATTGATTTTTTTATTTGTAATCATTCTTTGTGCTAACATGACTCATAGTAGGAAGTTCCTTACTAGACCTAGAAGTCATATCTCTTCATGTTTTGATAATTTTATCTTGATATTAGACTGATGAGATCCTAAGTCCTTAGGGGCTTGGTGTTTCTTGTCTCTTTAATGTCTTAGTGAAAGTATTTCGATTCTCTTTTGTACTTTACTAAGAATGTGCGTGTAAGTTTCTACTCTTGCTAAGGTTGGGACTAAATGTAGTGTTGTAAATTGTATCCTTGACAATACAATTTCATACTCACTTAGGCCTCACTTTAGTGTTTATGTCTTATATAACCTAATTATGCCTGATTCTTCCCACACCAGTGCTAAATCTATGATATTTGTTCTTTATTTTGCCTTCTACACCTTATCTCAACCTAGGTGGACTAGAATAGGGTGCCTAGTGCCCTTGTCATCTTGGACTAGGGTACTAGGTGTCATAGTTCAAGATAAAAGGGCCCATATTTGAATCCTTTAACAGTCAAAATATGTTGAGCAAGAAATGATTTTTGATGTCAAACTTCATAATTTTCATCACATTTCATGAGGTTAGGTATAAAAGAAAGTCATATCCCCTCATTTGAAACATCTCTCATCTCTCAATTGCAATGCCTCGACAAAAATTTAAATTCAATTGAGCAAGAAATCAAGCATCATTAGAGAAGTGAAGGAGAGGTTAAGTACTCATATTTTAAGCATTCAAGATGGAATCCATGATCAATTCTATATGAAAACATGCATGAGTTATACATGACATCATCAACCTTTTTATGAAAATGTCAAGGCAAAGGAGATTCACAATGAAAGGTATAACATTTCAATTCAACATTTATTTCTAGATCTAGCCTCTTCCTAGAAAGGGTAAGCTCTCTTTTCTATTTCATTCATCATTAAAGGGGGCTAATTTCAAACCTGAGGTTTGACCTAGGCAAACCCCTATCAACCCAATACCATTTTTCCTCTCTTATGTGTGCAACTTACATGTCTAGAAGAAAGAAGATATATTTAGAAAGTGAAAACTGACACAAAGAGAACCAAACTTTAAAGAAGCAACAAACCCTAGACATTGTAGCTTAGCTACAATGTTTAACACTTTTCTGACAAAATTTCATGGAGATACTCAGAGTGACATCCTAATCCCAAATCTGTTTATGATATCTACATCATACACCTGCATGACTAGGTCGCCTAACTACATAGTCCAACACTTTCAGGGTCAAATTGCAAACACAAGTTTCTCTCTAACTCTCATTTCTATATTTGTACTTAGAGTCTACATATCTATTTTGAAACTTTATATTTATGTTGATTATTCTGAATTTTGCATCATTAGTTCTAGTTCTTGCATTTAATCATTTTATCTTATCCAATTGCAACAATTCAACAAAAAGGTAGCTCCTTCAATAGGTCTAAAGTTTTGCCTATTGATAAATTTACCTTAATATGATGTTGTTGTGAATGGGTTTGATTATTAGTTTTCATATTTAGATTAGTGAGCCCCATTCCCCATCATTACACGTGTTGTAACCATATATTTTTATAGTCAAAAGAGAAACTATAGGTTGTCATGTACTCATCCCTAACTACATAAACAAACAAAGTAAACATGTAGTCATTTGTGGACCTCATACTATTTACATCTCTAACCCAAACACAATAAATGAAGACTTATAAATTAATTACATTACCCCCATCATTCATCCCATTATAACAAATACAACAATTCAAATTTCCTCGTAAGTATTTGAACCCTCTCAACATAGATTTAATGCTCATTTGCATATTTAAACATAAAACTACTTAGAACTCCCATTTCTTATAAAAAATTAAATCTTATGCATACTATCACACACATAATCTTTCAAATAGCACTAGAATAAGGAACATTCTACATCTCTTCACAATCATGTTATCTAATTTGGGACATTGTTCTAAACAAAATATAGTTCTTATAGATAAGGTAATAGTTATTGTCTTACAATATTTTATTTAAAACACTATAAATTCATGTCAATAGATACTTTTAATTCAACCAAATCCTTTTATTAACCTAATCCCTATATATTTCAATACAAAAAATATATTTAGCAAACCCTAAATATTTCATATCAAAAGTAGTAAAGAGCTAATTTTTAAACTCTCTAATCATCCCCTCATCATTTCTAATAAATATCATGTTATCAACATACAAGATGATAATTAGTTTTTAATAATAATATAGTGTAATCTATCTAACTTGTAACATAGTCATTTTCTAATATAAAAACATCAAATTATGATACCACATATATGGAGATTTCTTCAAATGATATAAGGAGTTCTTTAACCTAAAACAAATGTTCATTGGACTCTTTATCATAAAATTACTATTTTATTTTATATATGCATCTCCTCTTCAAGATCCCCATGCAGAAATATAGTTTCCACATCTATTTTCTTGAGCCACAAGTTCTAAGTAGTAGCAATATATCAAAGAAAATTAGTAGATATTAAATTAGACATGAGAAAAAATCTCACCAAAATCCACTCCCTCAACCTAGGAGTAACCTTTAGCTACCAATCGAGCTTTGTACCTCTCTAATTAAGGTCATCTTCTCAAATTTTCTTTTTGAATGCCCACTTATAACCAATGTGATTTCTTACTTCTGTTAGCTTGACTATGTCCCAAGTCTCACATTTAACCAAGGTTATCATTTCTTATTTCATGATTTCCAACAAAGATTCATGTTCCTCTAAAGACATTGCCTCTTTTATAGACCTAGGTTCATTATCAATAAACATGATAATTTGAATGCACAACAAAAATCAAGTAGGATATATCTTTTAACAAGTCTCTATGGTCTACTAGACCTTCTCAAATATGTAACAAGATTCTCTTGTTGATCATCATCTAAATGCTTCTTAAATCATCTTCTTCCTTTATATGTCATTTTTCTTGTTCTACACATGCATCTTCCTTATTTTCATTCATAGTTTCAAAATGCATAGCATTCATTAGTGTTTCTTGGGGTTGTTTAACATCTAAGAGTACTCTAAGATCCCTAAAAGATGTATCCTTAGAATACATTCTCAATGCTACAATATTCCAAATCTTACAAAATTTTAATATTCTCCATAACCCATAAAAATACACTTTCTAGCCTTGAAATTGAGGTTAGGCCTTTTCTCTTTACTAACATGAAAATAATCCTCACTACTTAACACTATAATGTGATAAAATAATGGTATATTAACTATCTATACCTCATAGGATGTCTTCTCAAATTAAGTATAAGTGAGAGATATGTTTACCAAATAACAAATAGTGTTCACAACATTAGCCTAAAATAATTAATCTATCTTAGCTCTACTTAGCATGCTTCATACCATATCCATTTGCATTATGTTCATCAATTCTATAGCTAAATTTCTTATGGAGTGCATGGATTAGTCATCTTCATAATAGTGCCTACATATTTGTAATAATCATCAAATTGCCTAGAGTAATACAAGCACAACCATTATTTAACCTCAAATGTTTACTTTCCTATTTATTTGTCTCTCTATCAATACTTTAGATTATTTAAACTTGGAAAGAAAAACAAATTTATGCTTCAAAAACTAATTCCAAGGTAAAAGTGACCTATCATTAATAAAAGTAGCATAATAGTGTTATTTTCGAATGGAAGGAGCATCCATAAGGCTAAACACGTCACTAATCACTTTAAAAAATTGATATGTTATAAAGACACAATATTTTGAAATGAAATTTATGTTAAAAAAATACAATATTCAAATAAATCAAATTCAATAGTATAAATGGATAAACCATCCATCACATTTTTACTTATGGGAGTTTTGTAGCCCTTTTCATTGATGTTGCTTAGCCTATGTTAACAAAATGCGTCCAACTTGAATAGGGTTCTAGATTCACCTTAGCTAGAACCAAGTTTCATATATCCAATCTATAACCATTCTTTTCAAAATTTACATTCACAACTCTATGGGGGAAATGAGGGCAACAAAAATGTAAAAGTCTGATTCAGAAGGCCCACACACCAATGAGACTCTTGGTGAAAGTTATAGGAACTATATTGAAATATATTAACTTCCTAAGGGGTGTCTCATTGTTCTCTATCTCACAAGATCCCTAAAGTCAATGTCTTTGCTCTCAGATCATTGAGCAAAGTGACTTAGGAATGACATCTCCAAGAACGAGTGATGTTTGATTATTATGCATGAGTGCATTCCTAAGACATGTATGATATTGAAACTATGATGATTAAAATAGCATAAAGATGATGGTAAGATTATCTAATTATCCTAGAAATGATATACTAGTCTAACAAGGATATTCTATGATATTAGAATGCTTCTAAATGCTATTATGATGATTTAACAAAGAGAGGCTAAAATACTTAGTAATTAGACTATAAGTTTGATGCATGAAAGATTATTGATTGTGAAAATGAAGAATGAGAGCTCTATTTATAGGGAAACTAGGGAAATGGATGGTCAAGATTGAATAATCTTAACAAGGGCCTGGATTGAAATTTAATCAATCCATGTTCACAATTCTCACCAATGAAATGGTGACAATTGTCAACAAGAGGTTGCTTGAGAGGAGATGAAAGAAGCATTAAATGCTTGAGAAGACATGAAGGTCACCTTAATAGGTAAGGGTTAAGGTTAGGTTAGGGTTATCTAATGGATAAAGCTTTTACCCTGTTAGGATTCCCAAAGATACTAATAGGGGGGGTGAATCAGTATCTAACCAGTCTATAAAGTTACTTGACTTAAAACATGAAAAACATATTAAAACTATGTACCGATAAACCAAAAATAATGCAGTAAACAAGAATAACAGTAACCACATGAGAAGCACACCATAACACAGTATTTTAACGAGGAAACCCAATGTGGGAAAAACCTCGATGGGATTTGTGACCCACAATATTCGCTTACTGTCCAATAAGGTAATATTGTTAGGTCCCAAAGACAACTGAGAGGGGGGGGTGATTCAGTTGTCAAATAAATTCAAACCAAAAACAACTTAACCAACTTAATGCTGAATACCGGTAAACCAGTCTTTTATACCGGTTGATAGTTTTATCAGTTAATTGCAATACCGGTAAAGATTAATGCATGAAACAAAAAGACAAATTCATCCACAACAAATAACACCAATATTTGTACGTGGAAACCATGTAAGGGGAAAAACTACGGTGGGAAACCTTACCCACAATCAGATGATACTACTGCAGATAGTAACTGTATACAAATGGGGTCTGCACATGCAGAAAGGCCAAGTGCCTAGAGCTCATTGCTCAAACACAAAATAGGAGTCACACTGACTACTATTAGATGGTTAAATCCAATAAGGATGTACTGCTCAAAATAGCATCTTCATATGTTGGATTCAGTACCAATGTAGTTCTGATATGCTTTCACAAAAACCTTTCTTTACCTTCAAATGATGTCTGTGTGTATAGCCTTCTTATTCTCACATATACCTTCACACAATTCTTCTTCGCATTCCACATTCGATCTTACAAATAAGATCCTACATTTATATCAAAACCTAGGACCAATTTTAGTAGGTCGGCTCTAAATGATATTAAAATAAAATCAATTTACAATTAAAATAATATCCAATGCAATAACCGATACAACATGTTGGCTTGATGCATTTACAACAATAATAAAACATCTCCATAGTGTGTCATGCTGATCTGGAAAAGATAATCTTGCCGGTGTCTAACCTGGACCTATTTGCTGGTAATAGTAAATATGCTAATTCGAATATGCCAATAAACAAATCTTAAAGACAAAGTGTCCAAATGATGACTTTGACATAACCACGTGTTTTCTATGCCATTCCGAGTACCGATGATCATTATATCATCCAAGTGTACCAGATACCGGTGACTATACATAAGTCATTTATTTGTCGGTGAATGTTGCTGATTCTCCAAAGTGCCAGAGTTGATAAGGTTTAGTAGGTGTTGACATCAATGACAAAACCATACCAAAATACCAACAATCTCCCCCTTTGGCATTGATGGCAACACAATATTGAAAAACCATCAAAGTGCCAAAATAGAAATGCCAAATACCAAAAGTCAACAAAAGCCAACAATCTCCCAAAAGAGATCATAACCAAAAATCAAAATTCAGATATAAATAATCTCTCCCAAAGTAACAATCTCTTCCCCTCAGAGTGACATGTGTTTCCTTGTGTTTTTCCATACCAATCTCTCCCCCTTTGACATCAATTGACAAAGTAAAAATATTTTTCAGATACAAAATACCAACCAATTCAGTATACCAACTACTCCCCCTAAGAAGTAGCTTTCTCATCAAAGCTGGAGTAAAATATTTCTCTATTAATTCTGTTGGTTGATGACAAAAATCAACTTCCTAAGTCTCTACCGGTGGGGGTATGACCCTAAGCTAATCTCTAAGATATTCAAAAGTCTCCTTAGGCAAAGGTTTAGTGAAAATATCTGCAATTTTCTCTTTGGTATTCACATAAACCAGTTTTATTTCTTTTGCTTCAACATTTTCCCTTAGAAAATTTAGTTTGATAGAAACATGTTTGGTTTTAGAATGTAGTACCGGATTCTTAGATATATCAATTGCTGCAGTGTTATCACAATAGATAGTAATAGGTTCCTTGCATTTTACCTTTATGTCTTTCAACATTTGTTTAAGCCATAGTGCCTGTGTATAGTTAATTGCTTCTACAACATATGTTGATTCTGCTATTGATAAGGATGTACAACTTTGTTTCCTACTCAACCAAGAAACTAGTCTATTTCCAAGAAAAAATGCTTTGTCAGTGGTTCTTTTTCTATCATCCACATCTCCTGCCCAATTTACATCTGTGTATGCACATAATTCAAATTTTTCATTTCAAGGATACCATAATCCAAGATTTGTTTTTCCTTGCAAGTACTGAAAAATCCATTTTACTGTTGATTCATGATTTTCTCTAGGATTACTCTGAAATCTTGAAACAATACATACTACATTCATGATATCAAGTCTTGTCTATGTCTCCTATCATAGATTTGTATCTAGTTGGATTAACAGGCATAGATTCATTCCTTTGTGATAATTTGTCATTTGTAGTCATAGGTGTGCTTACCGGTTTAGAGTTCTCCATCCCAAATTTCTTTAATAACTCCTTCAAGTACTTGGATTGACTCAAGAATATACCTTTATCAGTTTGTGAAATCTGTAATCCTAAAAATAATTTTATTTCTCCAATCATAGACATTTCAAATTCTTGTTGCATTTCAATAGAAAATTCTTTACATAATCCATCTTCTCCTCCAAAGATTATGTCATCAACAAAAACTTCTATAACCAAGATGTCATCATTAGTCAGTTTATAATATAAGTTGTTGTCAGCATTACCTTTAGAAAAACAAATCTTCAAAAGATACTTATCCAATCTTGCATACCAAGCTCTTGGAGCTTGCTTCAACCCATACAAAGCTTTCCTTAACCTGCAAACCATATCTTTGTTATCTGTCAAAGAAAATCCATTAGGTTGTTCAATGTAAACTTCTTCTTCAAGATCTCCATTCAGAAATACACATTTAATATCCATTTGATATACTTCGTAGTTCTTATGTGCTGCAAAAGCCAAAAAGAATCTGACTGCCTCAATTCTAGCTACTGGTGCAAAGGTCTCATTATAATCAATTCCCTCTTTCTGAGAATATCCCTTACACATTAGTAATAGTAAATATGCTAATTCATATATGCCAATAAACAAATCTTAAAGATAAAGTGTCCAAACAATGTCTTCGACATAACCAGGTGTTTTCCATGCCATTCCGAGTACCGGTGATCATTATATCATGTTGGTGTACTAGATACAGGTGACTATACATAAGTCATTTGTTTTTCGGTGAATGTTACTGATTCTCCAAAGTGCCAGAGTTGATAAGGTTTAGTAGGTGTTGACATCAATGACAAAACCATACCAAAATACCAACAAATATTACTCTTACAATAGGGGCCTGCACATGCAGGAAGGCCAAGTGCCTAGAGCTCACTGCTCAATTACAAAAGAAGTCACACTAACTTACAAAATGGATTATACTAATCCAATGTCTTGTACTACTTCAAATCAGCATCTATTATGCCAGATTCAGTACCGGTTTAAGCTCTGCTACAACATAAATCCTTAACCAATATTTTGTATATTAGGTGTACTTATCTCGCATCCTATTTCACATATTTCCTATTACAAAATGATCTCATACATATATGAGTCATGTTACAACTCACCATGTCAGCTTACAATGATTTTACAATTAATTACAAAATTCATTTTAAACAAAATTGAAGTTGGCCAAGGTGTTGATATCCTTCCTTTCACTGTCGGTGTCCTATGTGCCAGTGTAAAGTCTGTTTGTCGGTGCCGGTGCCGATATCATATGATTGCAAGGTTTCCATCAATCACAAAACCTACAATCACCTACAATTTCTTGTTGGAGTGTGCATTTGCCAACAATCTCCCCCTTTGGCATTGATGGCAACACTCATGAGAAAAATCAAAAGTGTCCAAAATGATATCCAAAAATAGTCTGCCAAAAAAATTGTCTTTCCAAAATTGGCTCAAAACTGTATGCTCCCCCTGAGAAGATGAAGTCCCTTCCTTCTGACCATTTTTCTCATCCCACTACTCCCCCTTTGACATCAATGACAAAGGTTGTCATTAGCTGTTAGTGGAGTCCTACCAGGATTCTTGTAACCGGTGGGTTACAATTTGAAAGATATCTGTCAAAACTAAGTTTATACCATTGCTGAAAGTTTTTCTATCTTTTATTGCCTCCTGTGTTCTCTGCACTGTACCAGTGAGTATGTGCATTTGCTCTTCTGGTGTCTTCAGTCTGGGAACCAGAGCTTCAGATATTTCTTTTCTCAAAGAAATAAGGTATTCAAGTCTTGGACTAACTTTGCATTTCAAGTCCTTTTCCTTATCCTTTATTCCTTGTTTGTCATTTTCTAACTTCTTGATTTTCTCTTCCTATTCTGCAATCTTCTTTTCTAACTCCAAAAATAAATCTGATGTTCCAATCAGATTGTCAGCAATATTATTTATCTTATCTTGTGCTTTGTTGATCTCCTTGTCAAGATCCTCTGTTAGGACATTCGTTTTGCAAGTATCCCTGTACAGTTTCTTGAAGTCATAGATTATTTCTCCAAGTTTCGATAAAAGGGTGTCCATTTCTTCCTTTTTCTCCTTTACAATATCCTCAAATAATTTCTCTTTTTCTTTTATCATTCTGGCCTTAAATGTATTCTCATTTATTTGATCAATAGTTAGTAGGTTGTTGGTAATGAACTTAGACAATGTGTCTAGTTGACCTAAAGAATCTTTATTCTCAACACTGCACTTTGGTGCTATCAATTTAAGAATTGGTATTGTATCATAAATAGCCTTATAGGCTTGTGCATTGCATTCTATGATCTTCTTTATTGAATCTAACAAGACCTTTGTTACATTAGTAGGTCTGAATTTTGTCATAGCTGTACTAGATGTTTGTCCAATAGTCTTTATAATAGCCATGCTACCAGTTGTGGTTATTACCTTGCTTGATTCGACCTCTGACAGGTCTGTTTGTGTTTGCATTTCTACAAACAAAGGTTTATGCTTTTTAGTTTGGGTCTGTGGCATTGTGTCTGTCTAAACCTGTGCTTCAACATGTATCGATTTTGGTTTCTCTATCTATGTCTCAGATGGTTTCTTTGAGCTTTTAACTATCAGTTTCTCAGATGTAATCTCAGTTTGTACCTCTAAACTCTCTTTAGTTGGTTCTTCAGATGGTTTATCTATTGTTTCTACTGGTTTCTTTGTGGTATCCTCTATCGGTTGCTCTATCTATGTTGGTTTTTCGATGTTCATCTCAACCTCTGTAGCCGGCGACTTAGTAGTCACATTTTTCTCCTTATCCTTAGTGGTTTCTCTATCAACCACAATGTTAACTTCCTAACTGTCTACATTTACTGTATACAAAATTTCTGATTCAGGGTTTGTATCTTCTACCAGAGTCTCCATACTTTTAGTGGTCGATTGATTTTCAGTAGTGTCTACCGGTGGAGTATCTGAAACAAGTGGGGGCATATTGTCAGTTATTTTTAGGCTTGGTGGTCCACCTACCTTACCTTTCCCCTTATCTCTATCCTTTTTATATACTTTGATAGTTTTTGGCCTAAGTAATTCTTCCTCTTTTTCTTTTTCCACAAAGAATATATCCCATCCATCTATTGTTTCCTTAGATACTTCAGTTACTCTACCAGCCATTAGTGCTACATGTCGGTGAGTAGTAGAAAATACTGTCTAGTTAGCCTCATTGATTAATTTGTCTATTTCATCAGGTGAGTTAACTGGATGCACTGCCAGTAATTTTTCAACCTTAATCTTTTTATCCAGTTCAATAATGGCTAATCTTCTAGCTTCTAATCTCCTATACAAGTCATTTGGAATTTCATCAACAATTTGCATCAAAAATTTCTTGTATATATCTAAGTGTAGAATGACACTATTTTCTATGCTTTCCTTATCATCAACTGATAGTGTATTGTACATTTTATTGATGTTCTTCAGCTTACCATCCTCTGTAATTTCACTAAGAAGTTTGTTTAGAGGAGCAATAGTCTGTTTCACCTTCTTCTTCTTAGGAGTCATTTTCTTCGTCGGAGGCCTTACTGCCTATTGCTTCTGTCTTGTCCTTTTTGGTGTAGGAGAAGGTACCGGTGAGGGTTTTCTTTTCCTTTCAACCCT
Source organism: Cryptomeria japonica (assembly GCF_030272615.1). NCBI lineage: Eukaryota > Viridiplantae > Streptophyta > Pinopsida > Cupressales > Cupressaceae > Cryptomeria > Cryptomeria japonica. The sequence continues at coordinate 60,215,116 of NC_081407.1, read as the reverse complement.
TTTAAATACAGTAGGTATATCACTCTCAGAAGAAGTTCCAACAGATGAAAGATGAGTTTCCGATTGAGGTGCTTCCAACTCACTTTCACTTATACCAGTTTGTCTCAAAACTTCTTCCTTGATTGCCTTTGCCTGTCGGGTTCCTTTTCTTACAGTTGCTTCAACTTTCTTAACCCTCTTCCTAGATTGAATAGTACTTTCTATTGTTTCAGCACTACCAAACACTTTCTCTTCCGGTTCCTTTGGAGCTTCAAGGAGGGCTTTTGCATAAGTTTCTATGATGTTGTCATATGTTTCATAGCCCATTTCAGTTACCCAAATAGTTCTAGGGATAACTGCCTCCATCCAGATTTCATCTTTCTTGATCACAAAACAGATTTCTTTTTTATACTTATCCATAATAGCTTGTGATAGTCTTACTCTCATCTTCATTTGAGCCTTCAATGCTTGAAAATGCTCATTTAAGTTTTTCTCCCTATTCTCTCCCATATTGTTCAACAAATCTGATAGTTTTTTTCCTACCGGTATGTCAAAGCCAAAATCGCTAGCACCAATACCAGGTACTTGTTTGGTTATGTACATCATCAGATTAACAAGTAAGTTTCTAAATCTGAATGTTCCTTTCTAATCTCCTTTAATCTTTCCCAAATTGTCTATCATCTCATCTTTAAGCCATTCACATATATCTATCCTTGCATTATCATTGACCATATCATAGGCACTCTTGATACATAGGCTAGAAACTAAATTTAACCTATTTGCATGTGTATCCTTATAACCTAAGATCATATTGATAAATCTGACATTTATACCATTCACATCATTTACCCTTAGAGATCTTTTATCAAATGTTGCATTAGTTAGGGTTATCATTGTGTCATTTTAGACCTTCTTTGTTTTGTCTGGTCTGCTATCGGTGGAGGGTAACCCTGTTACAGCTTTTACTACTTCTTTTGTGATTTTATGAATAGAGTCTAACCAGAAAAATTCACCATGTACTCTGCTTAACACAATCCTTATGATATCCTTGGGAAAATTTGGGATACTAAGAATTTCAGTGAAACCTAGGGTTTCTACTATCTTATGTTCGGGTTTGACATTTTTGGATTCATCACAAATTATAGTTTTAAACATGTTCTTAATCTCATCATCACCTAATTCATCAATATAATAATGTATATACATCCTAGGGTCTTCATCATATACTTCTCCTTTAAATGCACCTATGCTATCATCTTTCTTTGCAATTTCGGGAACCGAATTGAAAACGGGTCTAGGGCGCTTAATAACCTCAACAATAGTAGGGTTTGCAATAAATTCAAGAGTGGATGAAGATGTCATAGCTATAAATACCTCAATCTATCTTAGGGATGAATGCTTTAATAGATTGCTTCACTTCTTCGCTTAGAATACCTTCGCTTGGGATTTTTTGTGCTCTCGAAGATTTGAATGCTTAGTGAATGAAAAAGGAGCCAAAACACTTGCTTTATAATGTTATTTTTGTCAACTACCACATTTAATGCTTGCCAGTTAAGTCACAACTTAATTCATCTCCTGGTATAGAAGCAATTTCAACTTCTCACCATTAACCGAGGGAATAATAGCAAGTTTTTCATTTTGTTGCTAAACCCCCAAAGGATTTTTCTTCAGTTAGATGAAGAGTCTCCTGTCGGTGGAGTGTTACTCTGTTCTACTAGTGGAGGAGTATTCCCATCAATATTCAGATCTGACTTTCTGATCCATTGTTTTGAGAATTCTTGCTTTACCTCTTCAACCTTTTCTTTACCTTTCAAACTAGGACCTTTGTTATTTGCCGATGATGCCTTGCTTCTAAAAAATTTGGTAATATGTCCAATTTTGTTACAGGCATAACAAGTCATGTTGTTCTTTTGAATAGCTTTCCAATATCCTATGTTGGTATGTGTTCTGCATTGATTAGATAAGTTTCCAAATCTTCCACAAATATAACATCTTACATTCATTATGCAATTCTCTGAATTATGACCAACTTTGTTGCATTTAGAACATTGACCGGTGGGTGTATCAGTATTCTAAAAATTTCTAGATCTGCAATGATTTTCTCTATGACCTTACTTGTTACAGATAAAGCATTTGCCATTAAATTTGTAAGCAATTGGTTGTCTTACCAGTTTGCTATGATCATGATTGTTTGCAGTACTAGAGCTTTCACCAACTTCAAAGCCAAGGCCATTTGTATCACCATTAGGTTTCTGATTCTTCAGCATGTCACCAAGTTCTTCTGAACTTTTCTTGAATTTCTCCTTGTGTTGATTTGCAGCAGTCAGTTCACTCTCCAAGATTCCTTTCTGTCTTATGAGTTCAGTTCTATCATTTTGTGTGTGCATAAGATTTGTCTTCAACATATCATTTTCATGACTGAGTCTTGTGTTTTCATTTCCAGCATCATTTAGTCTTCTAACCAAGTCTTCTTCATTCTTCTTTCTATCTTCAATTTCTTTACAAAATCTCATAGTCATATCTTGCATCTCATTCTTTGTTGTACTCATTTCTTGTCTTAGCTTGTTTATCAAATCATTAAGAGTTTCCTTTTCATTTTCCTCATTCTACATCTTTTTACAAAGTTCTCTCCTCTTGTTCCTTGCAATAGTAAAATTCACTTGAAGTGCTTGAATAATATCTTGAGCAGCCTTTAGGTCATCTTCAAGTTTGATATTCTTCACTTTTTTTGCATCATAGTCTGTAAGAGTTGTTTTCAATTGTTTTCTCAAGTTTTCCATCTCTACCGGTGACAAAATATTCCTCAAGTTGTTAGGCTTCTGAAAATAGAGGACCAAGCTCTGATACCAATTGTTAGGATTCCCAAAGATACTGAGAGGGGGGGGTGAATTAGTATCTAACTGGTATATAAATTTACTCGACTTAAAACATGAAAAACATATTAAAACTGTGTACCGATAAACCAAAAATAATGTAGTAAACAAGAATAATAGTAACCACATGAGAAGCACACCATAACACAGTATTTTAACGAGGAAACCCGGTGTGGGAAAAACCTCAGTGGGATTTGTGACTCACAATATTCGCTTAGTGGCCAATACGGGAATATTACTCTTACAATAGGGGCCTGCACATGCAGGAAGGCCAAGTGCCTAGAGCTCACTGCTCAATTACAAAAGAAGTCACACTGACTTACAAAATGGATTATACTAATTCAATGTCTTGTACTACTTCAAATCAACATCTGCTATACCAGATTCAGTACCGGTTTAAGCTCTGCTACAACATAAATCCTTAACCAATATTTCATATATTAGGTCTTCTTATCTCGCATCCTATTTCACATATTTCCTATTACAAAATGATCTCATACATATATGAGTCATATTACAACTCGCCATGTCAGCTTACAATGATTTTACGATTAATTACAAAATTCATTTTAAACAAAATTGAAGTCGGCCAAGGTGTCGGTATCCTTCCTTTCACTGTCGGTGTCGTATGTGCCGGTGTGTAGTCTGTCTGTCGGTGCCAGTGCTGGTATCATATGATTGCAAGGTTTCCATCAATGACAAAACCTACAATCACCTACAATTTCTCATTGGAGTGTGCATTTGCCAACATACCCAAGGGGTAAACTCTTATGCAAGGGTTAAAGAAATAACCAAGGTTAAAGCCATGAATGCTTGATGAGACCCTTGGGTTAGATGAGGGTTGAGTTATAGAGAAAGTCTCTAACCATGCAAGAAGGTTGAGTTCACCATTAGTGGTTATGTAAGATCCTTAAATGGTTTGCAAGACTTTGAGGGTCAACTTGTTAAGGACATAAAGCCTTTAATGGTTATTGAAGACTTTGGAGGCATTGAGAAGTGACTTCTCTTTTCTTAGGAATGTGAAAATAATTAGGAGATGGATTAGGCTAATTTGGAATGGATTAGAAGAATCTAGAAGGGGTTTAGGAGGCAAGTGGGAGATGTAGGAAAATGCAAGTGGAGGGAAAGGAGAATTAATTAAAATAAAATTACTTTATTTTAACAAAATAGGTACAACTTCCATAAATACAAGTGGGGGATTTAAATAAATAAATTATTTGCAAGGATCAATTTAATTAAAAAAGGGGGAAAGGGGAACTAATTAAATAGAGTGATTTATTTAATTAAAGGCTTGAAAAGGTTTAGTTGAATTTAATTAAAAAAATTGAGTAATTCATTTAATCAAATAGATGAATGTAAAGAAATTAATTAAATAGAACTTAATTAATAAGAAGAATGGGGTTTAAATAAATATTAAATATTCATTTAGAAAAGTGGTCAGATTTATACGTCTACATTTTGCCCCTCTTTTAAGTGACATGTGTGTGCATGTTAATTCAAAGAAAATTTACCGGATATGTTGTCAAATTTTGATTTGTGTGTTGAAATATCAATATGATGCCCCAGATGTGAATAATTGATTTGATATGATATGAAAAGTTGATATAAGACTAATGTCGATATGAAATTGATGTTGAGATTCAATATGATAATGCCCCCTCGAGAGATTGTTCATGCACTAAAGGCATGAGTGATCTCTCAAAAGAAGAAGAATTTTATTTGAAAGATAGAAGAGTGGATAATTGTTGACAAGCGTAGGTTTGATAAGATTGATAATATTGATTGGATTGATTAGATTAAGATTAAGTCTAGTTTCAGGAATAACACCTTCTGTATAAGACAAAGATGAACAAAACAACTGGTTTTAGGAATGACACTGCCTATATAAGATAAATATGATCAAAGCATTTGGTTTCAAGAACGATATATCTTGTATAAGACTTGATCAAAACATCTGGTTTCAGGAAAGATACATCCTGTATAAGACTTGATCAAAACATCTGGTTTCAGGAGAGATACATCCTGTATAAGATCTAATAGAATGGATTAGATGAAATGGATTCATAGAATTGAGAAGATTGAGACCAAGTCTAGTTTCAGGAATGACAACATATGTATAAGACAAAGATGATCGAAATGTTTGGTTTTAGGAATGATATGTCCTGTATAAGACTTGATCAAAATGTCTGGTTTCAGGAAAGATACATCCTGTATAAGACATGATATATGAGAGTTGGATGAATGATGAAGATATGAAAGTGAAGAAAGATTCCATGATGATGTGATAGATATGCATGTGATGGATGCAATGATGAATGTGACTAGATGATGATGATGAGATATATCTTGAAAATGAGATGTATGATAATGATAATGATGTGAGATGTATCTTGAAAATGAGATGTAAATGATAATGATGTGAGATGTATCTTGAAAATGAGATGTATGATATGATGTCATGCGATGATACTAAAAAATGATATGCAACTAAATGCATGATGCAAGTTTAAATGATATGCAATTAAATGTAAAATGATACGATCTTGTTGTTGTCATTCCTGTGTAGTCACTTGTTGGTGCTCTGTTTTTGTCATCATTGAGCTTTTGATATGTTGGAAGTTGATACAAGCATCATGGTATAATTGAACCATAATGACCTGAGTATAACTTACATGGATGTTTGATATTGCAAGGCGGCACAAGCCTTCAGGTATAACTGAACCAAGACGACCTGTGTGTTGCTTATGTAAAATAGACAAGAGTTAACCATTTGCATGTGCAAAGTGGAAAATGTCTTCAATGATATTTTTCCAATCATGTCTCGATACAAATTTGCACTGTATGAATGAACACCTCATGGACAAAAAACCAAAGAAAATGTCAGATTCCTTTGTTGCTTCTCTAGCTCAATGTATCCTCGATTAGCTCAAGAGATCTAATAATTAAGATAAAAATTAGTCAAAATCTCATGTCATATGTAAACAAATAATAATTCAAAAAATCATCCATCATGTGTGTGTTAAAGTTGTATTTGGATAATGGTCTGGTTTTCTATCCTGATGAGTAGTTGTTGACATTAGTTCTCTTAGCATGTTGCAATCCTTGTTGTTTGTTGTCAGAATGCTTAAATTGAGAGGAATGTTGCCCCTAGTCATAGATATCTATCGATGTGGATGTAGATGTTGTTCACCAAGCCATGCTAGGATATGATATGGAGAACTATTTTTGAATAATCAAGGACAGTGACTACACTAAGTATGTTCAGGATAATGTTGTGTGAACAAGTATTCTAGCGATGGATTTTAGCTAAGACTAGATGGATCAAAAGATATAAGTACTGATAGATAGAGGAGTTTTTCTCTCACAAATAATGCCTATTGCCAGGTTTTCACTACTTGTTTTATTGCACTTTTTTTTTTCTCTTTTTCCATGCATTGGAGGACTCAAGTGTAGAATTTCTTCAAATGGATATTGTTGGTTGGTTCGTCGAGCATGTCCCCTTCTGAAGTTGTTAACCGATATGTGCCTCATCCATAGGCTAATATGATGACAAAAGGACCCAACCAGTTTGGTTCAAACTTCCCCTTCTTTTTTTGATCTTGATTTGTCAGATTTTCCTTTAGCACGAGATCACTGACTTTGAAAGCCCTCCGGATGACTTTGTGATTATAGCTTATGCACATTCGTTGTTTGTATGCCTTGAGATGGTCATAGGCATGTTGTCATTTTTCATCAAGAAGCTCTAGTTCTTGTAACCTGTTTACTCAATATTCCTCATCTAGTATGAGGCCCTTCAAAGATATTCAGACAAATGGGATCTCTACCTCAAAAGGTAGAATTGCTTTTGAACCATACACCAATGAATATGGTGTATCCCTTGTAGGTGTCCAGATACTAGTCCTATATACCCAAAGTGTCAGATTGAGTTGTACATGCCAATCCTTACCTGCATCATTTATTGTTTTCTTAAGGATTTTCAAAATTGTTTTATTTGATCCTTCTCCTTGACCAATTCCCTATGGGTAGTATGGTGTGGAGAAGTGATGTTGGATTTTGAATTGTTCACATAGCTCTCGTACATATTGATTCTTGAAAGGATGCTCATTGTCGATGATGATGGAACTGGGAATGTCATATCTGCAAATGAGATAATTGAGAATAAATGAGGCGATCTATTTTCCAATTATAGTGGTCATCTGGACTGCTTCAATCCACTTTGTGAAATACTATGTTGCAGTGATAATGAACTTATGTCCATTTGAAGAAGATGAATGAATTTTCCCTACTAAATCAAGTCCCCATTGATAGAAAGGCCAAGATGTGGTGAACAATTGCAGCTCCTGTGTTGGTGCATGGATAAGATTGCCATGCATTTGGCATTTAGGACATTTCTTTTCAAATTGATAGGACTATTTTTCCATTGTCAGCCAGTAATATCTCATTCTCAAAAGTTTCTTGGCGAGAGTAAGACCACTTGAATGCATACCACAGATATCCTCATCAAGATCATGTAAGGCAGATTTAGATTCATTATGATCGAGGCATCGAAGGAGAGTACCATCTAGACCTCAATGGTAAAGTGTGTCAGTGGTTAAGGTATAGCGGGCGGCTTGCCGGATGAAACTATGTTTTTTCTTGCGAGACAGGTCGAGTAGAAGAGTATTGTTCTTAAGGTAATCATAGATTATCTCGTATAGAGGTGAATCTGAACCGGTTAGGGCATAGATGAATTGGGATGCGGAATTGTCATAAGCTAGGGAAAATAATTTCTCTACTAGGAACTCATATTGACTCTGTTTCTCTAGAATTTGCAGTAGTGAAGCGATAGTGGCCATTGCATCGGCAACCCTATTGTCCAATCTTAGCATTTGCTCAAAGCTGATATGTACAAAGTACTATTTGAAATCATCCACCATTCTCTTATAATGCATTAGCTTATCATCCTTTGTCTGATATTCATCATTGATCTGATTAATAACTAATTGAGAATCCCCATAGACTCCCAATTATGTGATTCTCCATTCCACAACCATTTTGATTCCTATTAAGAGGGCTTCATATTCAGCAATTGTGTTGGTGCATGGAAACATCAACCTATAAGATCTTGGAATGGTGTGCCCTTCTGGAGTGATGAATAAGATGTCAACATCCAATCCATGTTGTGTATAGGATCCATCAAAGTATAGGGCCCATTGCTTGGGTATGACAGTGAGTACATCCATGTCTAGAAATTCCACCTGCATTGGTTGTTGATCTGGTAGTGGTGCTTCAGCCAGTTGATCTACAATTACTTGTCCTTTGATAGCCAAACGTTCTATGTACTAGATATCAAACTTACTGAGAATCATGACCCACTTATCCAATCATCCTGTAAGAGCTGCTTTGTTGAGTAAATACTTGAGGGGATCATTTTTTGCTACTAGCTTGATTGTGTGAGCTAGCATGTAGTGGTAGAACTTTTGAGAGGCGAACACCACAGCTAAGCAAGCCTTCTCAATGAATGTATAATTTATCTCATATCCGTTTAAATTTTTGTTGATATAATATATAGCTTGTTCCTTGACTTCTGGATCCTCTTATGCTAGCAATGCCCCCAATGATACTTCGGTTGTTCATATATAGAGAATGAGCGGCTTGCTTGCTATTAGTGGTACCAAAATTAGCGAATTCATTAGATATTGCTTGAGCTGGTGAAATGATTCCGTACACTTGTCTTCCCATCTGAAGGGTATATTCTTATGAAGCAGATGATTGAATGGGAGACATTTATTTGCTAGTTGAGCTATGAATTGCCTGATGGACTGCAATCATCCCTACAGAGATATGAGTTGGCTAATGTTCCTCTCTTTTTTGTTCTTGATAGGCATAATTTCTAGACCTTATTCTTAAAATTCTCTCATCTATATTCCTTAAGTTTTTGGTATCAAAATCTTGAGGAAGGTTAACTTCTTTGCTAGTTAGCATGAGTAGATATTTTTCCTTGTCTTCTTTGATAAGTCTTTCCATGAGTTTTTGGAATGCTATGTTTTCTTGACATTCTTGGAGAAGTTCCTCAGTGATATTTGTTTCGCCCATATTGGCATACTCATCGAAAGGGTTGGATAATCTACAACCCATACTCGATTTTGGTTGTGATTATTTTTGTTTGTTTCTCTGAGATCGAGTGACAATAGGCATTTAATATATTTTTACTGTGATGAATTCTTCTTCTTCTAAGGGAGTTCTGGGTGGTGTTGGTGGTTTAGGTCGAACTTCGTTATATGTGATATAGAACTGTGGGAACAAAGTGGGGTTAATCCTTCCTCCAGGATTTAGGTGTTGGTTGAATGTCTCTTTCTTAATGTAAGCCCTACTTCTCAAAGGTTCCTTGTCAAACTTGTTTGTTTTGCATTGGATATACAATCACATGTGATGCAAGAATGTGCGATGTGATGCAAAGAGTTGACAATTTATATAGAGAGATTTATTCCTTCTCGCAAGTTCCTTAGAACTAGGTTGTTTCTTCTTCAACTTAGTTTTGTGATGAAGACTTGTTCTTCTCAAAATATGAGGAGTGGTCATACACGAATGATCAAAGGTTGATGTTGATGTTGGATTTAGATACTTCGTTTGAATACTCAAGTTTACTTTATCAAGTAGAGGTTTAGTTACATTCACCTCCATGACAAAGTCTGTCAAATGATATGGATAAAGTCTCCTAATATAGAAACCTGATTTGACAACTTAAGGACTAAACTAGGTATTTTGTTTTGATGGAATCCGTTGGATGGTGAAACTTTGATCACTGTTTCTGATACTCCCTGATTTTGTTGGATGAAGTCTTATCTCAAGCTAGTTTAATGATTTGAAAACTTGTTCTAAGAGCATCTTGTTAATTGGAAATTTTCTCACTGATGATCGGATTCAAAGTTTTGTTGCTGAGATTTCTAAAAGACCTAAAAGGGTATCTAAAACTGTCGATAAAATTCTCCCTAAGTATTGGATTTTCTCTTTGTTTTTTCCCTAAAATTGATCATGCACTAAGATAGAGACTGAATGTGCTAAAGAATGTTCAGAATGCACTACAGAATGTTCTCTATGTGCTAAGCTGCCTTCAGTAGGTGCTAGTTTAGACTGTTTGAAAATGACTATTCTAGATGGTTATGCACTAATATGTCCTAATTATGCGCTATGTTTTGAGCTGAAAGCGCTATGAAATGCTTCTGATGCGCTACACTGATGTTTGAATGTGCTAAACTGATGCTAGAAAGTGCTACTGGGAATTTCACCATTATGATACTAATTAGGCACTAAGATAACTGATAAGAGCACTAAGTTTTGGTTCAAATATGCTATTAAATGCTTACTACATGCTAGGATGTTGCTCCTATGTGCTAACTGTCCTTATTTATTTGTTTCTACAGTATTGAAATTTAACACTTGTGATTTTGATGGATGATTTTCTAAAAAAGAATTTGGAAACATGGCACATAGAAGAGATAACAATTTTGCCTATGCTAAACAAGTAGTGTATGTTCTGTGAGGATGTGTTCAAATCCCCAATGTTTTCACTAGTTTGGATAACAAATAAGACAAATCAAGAAGACTCTTTATTCAAGGGTCATCAACAATATAATAGACCACTAGTCTAGATACTCCGTCAACTCAAATAGCCTTTTCACCCCCTAGGGGGCGCCCTTTTTTTTGCCTTTTGCTAGAAATTAACTCAAAGTGAATTGCTTCACAATTGAGTAGTTATCTTGGGAGATATATGGTGAGTGATCTTGGGGGTAGATTCTTCCCCACCCTTGCACTATGATATTGAAAATGTATGGTAACTGACTCAGCTCAAAGCTTCTAATGCAAAAGTTCTTAATCAGGATTTTGTTTGGTCTTCAGTGATAAACTGCCTCGAGAGGCTTCCCAACCTTTAGAACAAAGGTTTTACGTATCTCAAAGATACTAGGGGAAGGCTAATCGCTAAGAAAAACCATTGAAGGGGACTTTTTTCAGCCTCCACTTTTGATTATAGTGGGCTGGAACACTTAGTGATAAATTTGTTTCTCACTTAGGTCATTCCCCTCTCACCAGCCATTAATGGCGCCTTAAGGGAAACTGATAGGAAGATTTCTTGGTAAGTGCTCAAAAAGGCCAATTTGAGTCAAAAGGCCATAGAAGGGAACAAGAGGTATTGTTTGTATCTACTCCTAATGTTTTCAATAACAAGTTTAGTTACATTTGATAGGTCTCTCAACAAGTCCTCACTAACAACCTCCCTTTTTGGTGATGGCCCACACCCATGCTCAACTTACTTCAATTACTCACTCCACCCAACTATTCATTCTCAAACCCTGCTCTTTTGGCATTCAAAACACTATTTCAAAGTGCATTAGGAGACTCCAACATGGACTTATAGGGGCAGCAAAGTTTTGTTCAAGGTTTGATGATCAAACTTAGTCTTAGGCTCATAGCCCTTAGCTTACTCAAAACACCAACAAAGGATCAAAAACTTTAACTGAGGCAATACACTATCTAAGGTCTTGTTTGTCATTTGGTTTGTTTTTTTATAATTCCCACACAAAGTCTCATGAATCCCAAACACCTCCTTACAATCAGGTTATGAAAACTATGTGTTATGCAGTCAAAGGGCTACTAGCCCGTGGAGGCCTAATTGGCCAAATTTTGCTCATAAGGCCCAACGATGGGCTTCTTGTCCATGGTAGTTGATTTGGTTAGTGTGGATTAGTTCTAAAAAAAGATATTTTTAAGGTTTTGGACTCCCTCAACCTGGTTTAATGACTGTCCACTAAATTAGGCTTAAACATAGGGTTTCATGAGGATTTGGGTGCTTCCACCATAGACACTCTCCATCAAACTTGTTTCAAGCTCCCTCACTACTAGGATACCTCTGCCACATCAAATTGAAGCTTCCCCTACCTTTGTTTGACAAGAATTATACCAAACACTTGGCAAGCCATTGAGAAAACAATAAAATTATCATTGTCACAGTCTAGAATGTTGCCCTTTTACCAGTTAGCAGCTATTACTCCTTTGGACCTGCACTTGAAGAGTTGAATTGGAAAATCCACCTCAATGAGGTCTACAAAAAATTGAATAACCTTCCTATTACATAGCCTTCATAGTTCCAAGGCTTGGATTATGCTTTTGAAGCATTCCATGAGCATTTTACCAAACACATACACAAAAACAGTGAGCTCATTGTTTTGTTTACAAAATGAGAATGCTTAAATGGAGCAAGCTACTCTAATTCATAAAGATGATGCTAAACATCCTTGGTCACATGTCCAGATGTCTGCCTCATTCATTTGTTCACTCCAAATTGCTTTTGGGTGCAAATCTTGAGTTTTTGTTCATGCTACTAGCCAAATAACCAATACTGCCTAGTATTCACTCAAGTCCTTCTTCCAACCATACTCTTGGCATAAAATAGAGCATATTTACAGTATATACATGAATTCCAACTTGACTAAATCCATTATGTGGGATCCCAAACCTAGATTAGTCAAGTGGTGACATTTTAGAACTTCAAACCCTTGACAGGGCAGCAAGCACACAGATTGCAAATAATTTTTGTACAATCCAATTTACAAGAGAAACCAATACAAAAATCAACTAGAGATAATTATACAACCATTATGAACACTTCCCAAAGGTACAGTATGGACTATGGAGCTACAATACGGACTATTTCATAAAGGAAGGAAAAACCAGTCATAAAAGCCAAAATTTCATGATTTCATTATAAAGATCTTGCTCATACAATCACCAACCCTTCCCAAGGAAAAAGGAGGCCTTTTATAGTTTCTCTAGTTGGTTATCAAGCCTTATTATGGACATGAGGCTTCCATGACTTCATTTTGCAAGAAAAACCCAAAAATGACAACTTTCACAACTTTTCTTGCTCAATGAGGCATTTTTGACAATCTAACCTTTTCAACTTGTCTAAAATTTTTTGATATGCCTAAAAACACTTATCAAACATGTTTCAATGCTTTGGAAAGCATTAGAAGACCTTTTTGGCATTTTTGCACATTTTTGCCAAAAATTGTCAACTCAAAGCCTGAAAGGCAAAACTTGGTCTCTTGAGCCCAAAATGAGATCAAAACCACTAAACATGACACAAAACAACCTAAAACAACATTAAAAACCTAACACAAGGCATTACAAACATGAAAGCATTAAATACTCAAAAATGGGAGTTTTACTCAAATAGTACTCAACTAGGTGCTCCTACACCAGCAACTCGGGAGGGAGGGCCTTCTAAAGGATTTAAATGTTTGAAGTAAAGAAAGCATAAGAGTGGTTTGGATTTTTGGTCACCCAATTAAGGGGAGAGCATATACCTTCCACTTTCAAGACAAGGCAAACAAAGTTATTTTTAGCCTTCAAGACAATGATTTGCTAACTTCTATCTGGAGATGTTTCTCCAACAAGCATGGTGTTCCTTTTAACTTTTCATAGAAAAATGTGTATTTCCAAAACCTTTGAAAAACAAACCTGGTCAACAAAGTAAATCGTGATGTTGGTCAACAAAAGGAAAATCATGAAATCAATCTTCAAAAACTCTTTTTGCTTTGCACAAAACAATAAAAGTGAGATTATTTTTATCCTTTACAAAAATGAAGTGACGTTTTGTTTTATGCACCAAAGGAATAATGGAGTTATTTTCAAGAAACACCAAAGGAAAAATGGGGTTCTTTTTAACCTTTGCAAAAAATTGAAAGTTTGTTTGTAGTTTTTTTAACTTTTGCAAAATGAAGTGAGTTTGTTTTAAGCACCAAAGGATGAATGAGGTTCTTTTTTTTCTTTTTTTTTTAAACCAACAAGAAATGAACTATTTTTAAACTAACTTGAAAAAGTTAGAAACAAAAATAATTGAATGCCTAAATAAACTTCTTCAACCTGCTAACAAAGATTACTAGCCTACAGTAAACATAAAAGTTAGTGAAAATTTTTAAATCCTAGGTGAGCTTACCCAAGCCTAACTTTTACTTTAGTTACAAATTATGTTTTTCCTTCTGTCAGAGTCATGCACTGGACTTCTGCACACATGCGCTACAGAAGGTTATATATGCACTATCTAATGACTCCTATGTGTTGTACTAATTACTGAATGCGCTACAATGTTACCCCAACGCGCAGGATAGAAACTTGAAATATTATGTGCTAACACTAAGTTCAAATGCGTTAAAGAAAGGTTCTAATGTGCTAAACAGTATGCTGAACATGCTAATGTTTTCCTCGGATGCGCTAACAAAATTTCCCGATGCACTAGAACAGTATTCCAACGTGCTTGTAATCTTTGTTCTGCATAAAAAAAATATATTATTTATGGGGATGAGCCCCATGGTGGGTGCCAGAAATGTATGTAGGAAATGAGGGCGACAAAAATGTAAAAGTCTGATTCAAAAGGCCCACACACCAATGAGACTCTTGGTGCAATTTATAGGAACTATATTGAAATATCTCAACTTCCCAAGGGGTGTCCCATTGTTCTCTATCTTATGGGATCCCTAAAGTCAATGTCTTTTCTCTCAGATCATTGAGCAAAGTGACTTAGGAATGACAACTTCAAGAATGAGTGATGTTTGATTATTATGCATGAGTGCATTCCTAAGACATGTATGATATTGAAACTATGATGATTAAACTAGCATAAAGATTATGATAAGATTAGCTAATTATCCTAGCAATGATATACTAGTCTAACAAGGATATTCTATGATATTAGAATGCTTCTAAATGCTATTATGATGATTTAACAAAGAGAGGCTAAAATTCTTAGTAATTAGACTATAATTTTGATGCATGAAAGATTATTGATTGTGAAAATGAAGAATGAGAGCTCTATTTATAGGGAAAATAGGGCAATGGATGGTAAAGATTGAATAATCTTAACAAGGGCCAGGATTGAAAGTTAATCAATCCATGTTCACAATTCTCACCAATGAAATGGTGACAATTGTCAACAAGAGGTTGCTTGAGAGGTGATGAAATAAGCATTAAATTCTTGAGAAGAAATGAAGGTCACCTTAGGAGGTAAGGGTTAAGGTTAGGTTAGGGTTATCCAGTGGATAAATCTTTTACCCAAGGGGTAAACTCTTGTGCAAGGGTTAAAAAAATAACCAAGGTTAAAGCCATGAATGCTTGATGAGACCCTTGGGTTAGATGAGGTTTGATTTAGAGAGAAAGTCTCTAACCATGCAAGAAGGTTGAGTTAACCATTAATGGTTATGTAAGAGCCTTAAACGGTTTGGAAGACTTTGAGGGTTAACTTGTTGAGGACATAAAGCCTTTAATGGTTGTTGAAGACTTTGGAGGCTTTGAGAAGTGACTTATCTTTGCTTAGGAATGTGACAATAATTAGGAGATGGATTAGGCTAATTTGGAATGGATTAGAAGAATCTAGAAGGGGTTTAGGAGGCAAATGGGGGATGTAGGAAAATGCAAGTGGAGGGAAAGGAAATTTAATTAAAATAAAATTACTTTATTTCAACAAAATAGGTGCAACTTGCATAAATACAAGTGGGGGATTTAAATAAATAAATTAGATTTATTTATTTGCAAGGATCAATTTAATTAAAAAGGGGGGAAAGGGGAATTAATTAAATAGAGTGATTTATTTAATTAAAGGCTTGAAAAGGTTTAGTTGAACTTAATTAAATAAATTGGATAATTCATTTAATCAAATAGATGAATGTGAAGAAATTAATTAAATAGAATTTAATTAATAAGAAGAATGGGGTTAAAATAAATATTAAATATTCATTTAGAAAAATGGTCAATTTATATGTCTACAACAACAACAATAACCAATTTATCCTTATTCACTAGAGCTTACCAAAGTGTAAACTATAATTACAAATTATGTTCTATTCATTTTTTCTTGGGAAAGTATGCTTATGTTGCATGCCAACATCTTATAAACATACAAAAAAATTCAATCATCTTTACAACATGTAGAGCGTGGCAACTTAGACAAGGTCCTTGTGTTATTAAACCATGCCTCAAGGGGACATGCCTCAATGTGTTGTTTACAAATTTATTTATTGAAAAGGATTTATAAATATTGAAATGAATGCATTGGTAGTGAAAGAGCCAAGTCTCGTGACCTTTGATAACTTGTGCATGAAAATGAGAACTTTGGAGTGTAGTATAGACATCTATGAAAGAATAAAAGATAAATGTTTTTTATTTGATATTATTATTATTATTTTATCTTTTTAAAGTGTGATTTCATTGAATTGAATTCTTTGATTATGGGATAAGTATAAATTTTATTTTTTTTAAAGACCAAAGTCATTATATGTAAAAAAAAATTTATCATCCTTCCTATCCATATTAAAATTGGAACTTTGGAATTTACCAAGAACAACCATTAACTATATATTAGAATGGTTTTCTTGCATATTAAAAAGAAATATATATAAAATGGATATATGAACAATGAAATTAAACCCTTCAAAAAGATGCTTCAAATATGTTCACCACATGTAAATTGTTTGATAAAATGTCTATAAAAATCTTTACTTACAAAATCAGCACATAAACTATTTCACAAAATATAGAAGGAGATGATCACTTACAAGTGAAGAATATAAATTGTTCAACAAAATGATTTATTTATATCTCTAACTTTAGATTTTGGACATGAACCTTTTGATGAAATATCTAAAAAATACATATATATAGATTGTACAAATAAATAAATAAATAAAATTAATTAAAAAAATCTCAAATGATTGTAGTTCAGTAGAATCATTATAGAATAATGGATATTTTTTAAGGTTTTTAACTCTTTAATATAACAATGTTATCAATATAATCATGGTATGTTAATGAGGGAATTTAAATATTAAAGATGTTACATGAGAAAGATAATATTCTGATATAATTTGTATAATTAAAATCTCAACTAAGATTCATACATTTATTTAAAAACATTCAAATACTATCATTTTTGTATGACATCAAATGGAAAGACATTGATCAAATGACAAAAAAAAAATTGATCAATATGGATGGGATTAAAAAGAAAGCATAGTTCTAGATCAATGAGTTGTAAAGTAACCAATAATTATAAAATGCTGCAAGATATATCAGAAATTGAATTTATTTTTAAAGATGCATTTAAGACACCTAAACAATCTCAAATTTACATGCAAATCTCTCTCACTTTTTCAATTAATTTTTGTTTCGAAAATTATGTCTAACATTTATCTTATAATTTACCGTAATTTATTTATTAAAATCATTTCTCTTTCGATTTTACATTTTTTGATTGACGAGTATACTTTTTCCTAGGGTTTTTGTTTTTTCTTTAAAATAAAAAGAGATGGAGAAGGGAAAAAATTCAAATGATTTTCTAATGTCTTGTGTAAAAATTCCTTTTACTGTACATAGCTGAATACAAAAACATTGAAGGTCATCTTTTATAGTAAATCAAAAGGGAAATGTTCGAGTTTCATAACAAATGCCACATGCCTACTACCTTCTCGTGCCACAAGAAAAACTTTTTAATTAAAGGTTATTATTAAGGAATATAATTGTAGCGTCCTAAAATTGCGACACTTGCAATTTCGATCGCATTTGGGTCTTCACGATGGCGACGCAACACTAAACCTGAATGGAGACCCCGAAACTTGCTCATGACACCAAAAACTGCATTTTTCCAGCACCCTGGCCTGATCCTCCTTGCACCCTGCTGTCCCGAGAGGTGGGACCAGAGCGCCCAGCGCCCTGGTCCTTCAGGACTAGGGCGCCCAGCGCCCTGGTCCCCCAGGACCATGGTGCCCAGCGCCCTGGTCCTTGGCCCTATTTTGGGCCCGGTATCCTATGGGACTTCGGGCCTTTTTGTTTGCAATTTGGAAAATAACATTTCCTGGTCGGCCTAAGGTCGGGAAAATCAGTCTTTTAACCCTAATTGGCAAGTATAAAAACTACATTTCCTCTCCCATTTGAGGGGGGAAGGACATATGTGTACAAGACGTGGAAACGATACTCAAACATTCAAGCATTCAAGCATTCAAGCATTCCTTCAAGCAATTGATCATTCTAAGTCTCCATTCAAGGCTAAGTGTTGCATTCAAGACAAGGATTCAACCATTGAAGAGGAGATCACTTACAACACATTACATGCTACAACATACAACATACAACAAACAACAACATCTATACCTTCGCATATAAGGATACAAACATCCTTACAACAAGGTATTAGTACTTGTTTTACATTACATTTATAGCATTTCTCATTTCTTGGTTAATTCCAAAACCGGGGTTTGACCTAAGGGCAAACCCCTAATCCCTAACCCCCCAATCGCCTTCGCTTTTTTGTGTGTAGGTTGTAGGTACGCGGCTGAAATTGAAGATTTGGAATCCTTGTGCAGAGACGAACAGATCCCCCTTCGTTTCGCAGATTTTTCGGAGGACCGTGTGCACGCCGGGCGCCATCGTCCCGTCAAATTTTGCTCAAATTTGTAGGACAACACCGTATCGACATTTTACTGCTAATTCCAGGTCCGCAGCTTCATCCTGTATCCCTATCTCAATTTATAAGCGAATCTTTCTCACTTTCTATGCATTCATAGTTCAATCTTTCCATCTACATTCTTTACAAAAGAGGGTATCCTTGCTATCACAACCCTTGAAACTCATATAGAATCCAATCTTGCATTTTGTGGGATTGGATCTTGTGGGTTTCAACCCCTCTTTTGAATGTAAAGTCTCCCAAGTGAAAACCATCAACCCTAGCAACCTCCCTTCTCTCTCCTTGGAGTTGGAAGAGGGGAGAGCAACTAGGGTTTGATTGATTTTCTGCTTTACATTTTGGTGAACCCGACGTGAACATCCTTTCTGATTATTCATAGTTAGATCTGAAAATTGGATTCCTTGATTACATTTCCGTGTTTGATCTTTTGCAAAATTTTAGAGGTTAATTGCATAAAAACCCTAAATTTTCTTTTTAAGTAATTAAACTTGTGAAATGTTTAATTGTTAATGCTTGTTTCAGATCTGCCCTTCTATTACAAATTATCAATTCATATATGTGCTTTGATTTTGAAAATTAAGTGGTTAAGTGTCAAAACCCTGATTTTTGAAACCCTCTTGATTCAACCTTTGTCCAACAATTTCACTGATCAAAACATCTCCAAATCGGCTGTAACTTTGGATTCCGCAATAAAATCACAATATCTTTCATCCCTGAAAATTTGGAAAAAAGTTGCGAGGACCGTGTGCACTCCGAGCGCCATCGTCCCCGACATTTTTTTTGAAATTTCGGGAGCGAGATCTTACTGTATTTTCCTGCTAAAATCCAGAATTTTGGCTGATTTTATCAATTTTAACACCTTCAAAATTACAGTCAAAGTTGGTCTAGTGATTGCTTGGATTGAGGCTTCTAATCATTCAAAAATTGTTGAAATTGAAATTTGTGTCAAAATTGTGTTTCTTACAGTCCTAAATCTGAAAAGTGTGTTAGCATTCATTCGAAATTTCAGTGATTTATTCAAATTTTTGCAATTTGTGACTTTTGAAATTAAGTGCTTAATTACAACAACTTTGATTTCCGCTTTCAGAATTGAATTTTGCGTGAAATTGAGTCAATTTTCAAATTTCAAAACTTGCATTGCTTTTGGTATTCCCTCTAAAATCATAAAATTCAAAATTTCAGTTTCCCTCTCTTCTTCAAAATTCAAATTTTGCATTTTTCGACAATCTTGGTAGGGTTCAATTTTGAGATTGCAACTTTAATTTGGCCTATCTACGGATTGTAAAATCACTCAATTTTTTCAGGTTAGTTGCAAAATCATCATAACTTTCATCCCTGCAAATTTCGAAAAAAGTTGCGAGGACCGTGTGCACCCCAAGCTCCACGGTCCCGGACATTTTTTCCGAAATTTCGGGAGATTGTCCTGATTGTATTTAACAGCTTAAATCTGGAAGATTGGCTGGTTTTACTGAAATTTGCTACCTCTAAAATTCAAAATCTTCTCTCTCTCTAGTGCATGAGTTTTACAACAATAAGTCCTACTTACACTATTCCCGTTAGACGAAGCCTTAGAATTAAGTCCTTCCAAGGTTTAATTACTGAGGAGATGGAACCTAATTTGAATGGTCTTTTTAACGAGGACATGGGTAATTCCTCTAATCCTCTTAATGATGAAGAAGCTCTCCATGAGGTTTCTGTAGAACAACTTTCAAAATTGGATAACCAATTTGACGATTTTCGACAATGGATGTCTCAAGAATACCCTGATAGTCAAGCTCTTCCTTTAATTGAGGGTCTAAAACGTATGCTTCAAAGTGATAAGAATGGAATTTATATTTTGTGTGGTATTGCACACATTGTGGATTCAAATGTGATGCCTATGAAAAGTTGTGCCGAAACCTTAGGTTATACACAACCTCCTACTCAAGACAATCATTCTATTCCTTTGACGACTCCTATTGCTAGTATACCTACTTTTACATCAAACATAATGACTACTTCAACACAAGACATTCCTCCTATGATCACCAGTCATGGGGGCAATCCCTCTTCTTCAATTAACCCTCTTCCTTCATTCAATCCAACTTCTTCATTCATTCCTTCAATGAGTGTTCCTATTATATCACCACAAATGAACATGACGCAAGGGGGCAACTCGTTTAATCATTCCATTCCTCCTTGTAGTGTTCCTCTTGTCCAATCATCTCCTATGACTAACTATCATAGTGTCCCACCACCTTACTCTCTACCTTCTTTCAATAACATAACACCTCCATCACAATCTAACACGTCTAATATGAACTCTTCGACTGAAGCGACCATTAACAATCTTGCACAAACTGTCTTTTCTTTACAGCAACAAATTGCCTCTATGAACCAATCTAAGTTTAGTGTGCCCACATTTGATGTTGCGAGCCCACTTTCTCTTGACATTGTTCGAGCTATCCCCCCTAAACATGTTGAAATTCCGCACTTGGAACTTTATAATGTTAAGGGTGATCCTCTAACACATGTTAAGACCTTTCAAACAATATGTACTGATTTTGCTTATGACCAAAGGTTGCTTGCAAAATTGTTTACTAGAACATTAAGAGACAAAGCCCTACAATGGTATTTCTCGTTGACTTCCTATTCTATTACTTCTTTCGAACAACTTGCAAATGCTTTCATTCAACAATTTCAAAACAATATAAGTCCTAAAGTTACTTTGATTGATTTAATGCATTGTAAACAAGGTGTTAAAGAAAAAGTGACTGATTTCATTGGTAGATATAAGCATTTGTATGCTCAAATTTCTTTTCCAGTGCCTGACAATGATATTCAAAGAATCTTTATTTCTAATTTACAAAAAGACATTAGAGAAAAACTCCTGTTTTTTGAGTTTACTTCTTTCCAACAGTTGTGCGCAACTCTTCACAATTATCAACTGACTGTGAGTCAAATGGAACAATCACATCCTATGACTCCGAGTGATAAGGGTGATAGTAGTCAACAACCATTTGGGAAGTTTAAACCGAACAGAGAGTCCATTAAATTCAATGAAAACATCATCAACAACAATGTGAATGCAGCATCAGGTGTGTCTCCTATTTCTAAGTTTTTCAAGAAAGAAAGAAAGTTTACTCCTTTGAATGAATCATTGCATAGTATTATGAATAAGTTATTGGAACAAAATGTGCTTACTCTTCCTCCTATAAGGCAAATTGATCCTGAAAAGATTACTTCACCTTATTTTGATAACAAATCTTTTTGTCAATTTCATCGTCAACCTGGGCATGATACTGAAAAATGTTTTGCTTTAAAGGGGAAAATTCAAGATTTGATTGATAATAATACTATCTCTGTTTCTGGTGTGAATGATAAAGGCAATACGTCTATAGCTCCTCCTAACCAAAATCTTCAGATTTTCACTGATCCATTACCTTCTCATACCTCTAATGCGATTGATACTACTGATTCCTCTGTCTCACCTGATGATCTCGTGTCTATGACTCCGAATGTGATTAACTTTGTAGAGCAGCAGAAAATCCCTAAAGAACCTTCCATCACATTTGATTCCAGTGAAACTATCAGGGCACCTGATGGTCCTTTATATATAGTTGCAAAAGTCAAGAACACACCTTGTCGTGGAGTGCTTATTGATCCTTCTTGTATGGTTAATGTCATTACTGAAGAATTTCTTTTTACTTTGCAATTGAATCAAGTTATCTATGACAAAACAGATGTGGTTGTGAAACTATTTGATGCATTTTCTTCTGCTGCAATTGGTTCTATTACATTACCTATTGAGGTCCATAACAAATCCCTTGATGTGGACTTTGCTATTATTCCATCATCCGAACAATTTCATGTGAATCTAGGCTATCCTTGGCTATCTTCCATGAAAGCTATCGCTTCTCCTATTCACAAGTGTTTGAAATTTCCCCATAATGGTGAAGTTGTTACTATCAATCATAGTCTCTTTAAACCAGCTGAAAGAACTTCTAGCGTTCCTCTTGATTACTTTTGGCCTAAACAATTCCAATCTCTTCCTCCGCTAAGTGATCATCTTTTCAAATCTTATCAAAAGTGGAAAACAGATATGATCCTATCTCTAAGTGAACCTAGAACACCCAAACTTGACATTCCTATCATTCTTGAGAAGGAAGTTCTTCCTTTGAAAGATAAAACTAATGTCTTTCCTCAAGAAGATTCCAACCCATCCCTATGGATGTGACTATGCCTATGATTAATAAACTTCCTAAAAGTAGACCTATCCCTCCTCGTCATGATGGACTTGGTCTCCTTCCAAAACCAAATAATCCTCCTTTATATGGAGCAGTTCCTCCTCCTTCCTCTTATGGAGAGAAGAGACCTTCCTCTTCTCCTATTGTTCAGCCTAAGAGACTAAACACCCAAGTGATAAGGATGAGAACATTCCTCCTCCTCAATCTTCTCAACTTCCTACTAAAACTAGACGAAATCGTTCTGCGCGTGAACGCCGATGAAAGCATCGTCTTAGAGCTCAAGCAGCTGCTTCTCAAACTTTGCAATCTCCAAAAACACCTTCAACAAGCATTATTCCATTTTGTCCAAAATCTCCTAAACATAAGATGCATGATGGTCTTGATCCTGTACGGGTTAAAGATCCTATTTTTATAAATCTTGATGATGATATAGATGAAAATGTTATTCATGATGAAAATGCTACTTCTCCTGTTCATTCTGATAGTGAATATGAACTTGTTGATATTGATAACCATTTATCTAACGAATTTTCTAAAGCACTTATCCTAGCTCTTAGACAAGAACACCGCGGCTTGGGATATGAACATAGCCCTTGTTTGGATCTTGTGATAGCTCCATCTGTTGTGTTGGATGTTCCTCCTCTAGCGTGTTCCCTGCCTTCCCGAAACATTGATCAGCAAGATCGGGGGGTAGATGACGTGCTAGACTAGTTTCATTAGCATAGCAGATTCTCTCCTCCTCTCTTTCGTTACTTCTTCTATGTGTTATTCTCATTCTTCTATTTGTTGTCCTTAGTGTTGTCTACTTGAGGACGATGCAAAGCATTGAGATCTCTCGATCTCTCTCATGTTGACTCAAAAGACACATGTGTTCCATTCTTCTAGGTGACCTTCTTTGATTGGGGAATGAATAACAATTATGCATACATACATATGATATACATGAATTATCATACAGCATACTAACCCCGAGGAAAGCGAAGTCACCTCGTGCTTTGTGTTTTGTGTCTATTATCCTTGGGCTTATCTCACACTTGGGGGCTAAATCCTTGTGATAATGTGCTCCTTTCCCTTTTTCATTTTCTTATATGTATCACTACCTTAAAGCAATCACCCCCGATGAGGCATGTGCGATCGCTTTAACGTAGGGGGGCATACATCCCGTTCATATCTTTTCAAGATACTTGAAAATTTCTTGACAAATTTAGCTTTGCCTTGAAAATTTTTGATATCTTTCTTGCATGACTCATAGTGGGAATCTTGCTACTGACAGTCATGGTTCTCCCTCGTGATCTTCCCTTTTACTTTGTCAATCGAAGTCATAAGATCCTTAGTCCACTAGGGGCTTGGTGTATCTTGCCTCCTTGACGTGGTGAAAGTTTTTCAATGTTGTTTCCTTGTACTTTACCGGAAGTATGAGCGTACGCTTATACTCCCGCTAAAGTGGGGGCTAAATGTAGTGTCCTAAAATTGTGACACTTGCAATTTCGACCACATTTGGGTCTTCACGATGGCGACGCAACACTAAACCTGAATGGAGACCCCGAAACTTGCTCATGACACCAAAAACTGCATTTTTCCAGCACCCTGGCCTGATCCTCCTTGCACCCTGCTGTCCCGGGAGGTGGGACCAGAGCGCCCAGCGCCCTGGTCCTTCAGGACCAGGGCGCCCAGCACCCTGGTCCCTGGCCCTATTTTGGGCCCGGTCTCCTATGGGACTTCGGGCCTTTTTGTTTTCAATTTGGAAAATAACATTTCTTGGTCGGCCTAAGGTCGGGAAAATCAGTCTTTTAACCCTAATTGGCAAGTATAAAAACTACATTTCCTCTCCCATTTGAGGGGGGAAGGACATATGTGTACAAGATGTGGAAACGATACTCAAACATTCAAGCATTCAAGCATTCCTTCAAGCAATTGATCATTCTAAGTCTCCATTCAAGGCTAAGTGTTGCATTCAAGACATGGATTCAACCATTGAAGAGGAGATCACTTACAACACATTACATGCTACAACATACAACATACAACAAACAACAACATCTATACCTTCGCATATAAGGATACAAACATCCTTACAACAAGGTATTAGTACTTGTTTTACATTACATTTACAGCATTTCTCATTTCTTGGTTAATTCCAAAACTAGGGTTTGACCTAAGGGCAAAGCCCTAATCCCTAACCCCCCCTTCGCTTTTCTGTGTGTAGGTTGCAGGTACGCGGCTGAAATTGAAGATTTGGAATCCTTGTGCAGAGACGAACAGATCCCCCTTCGTTTCACGGATTTTTCGGAGGACCATGTGCACGCCGGGCGCCATCATCCCGTCAACTTTCGTTCAAATTTGCAGGACAGCGCCGTATCGACATTTTACTGCTAATTCCAGGTCCGCAGCTTCATCCTGTATCCCTATCTCAGTTTATAAGCGAATCTTTCTCACTTTCTATGCATTCCTAGTTCAATCTTTCCATCTACATTCTTTACAAAAGAGGGTATCCTTGCTATCACAACCCTTGAAACTCATATAGAATCCAATCTTACATTGTGTGGGTTTCAACCCCTCTTTTGAATGTAAAGTCTCCCAAGTGAAAACCATCAACCCTAGCAACCTCCCTTCTCTCTCCTTGGAGTTGGAAGAGGGGAGAGCAACTAGAGTTCGATCGATTTTCCGCTTTACAATAATTATCGCTAAAATTATTTAGTTGCTTTATTAAACTACTAATAAAGGTTTATCTTTTAAATTATGTTCCAATTAGTAATGGTATTTTATGTGGTAGTGGGTATAGTGTGAGGAATTTGTGAGTTGGGATAATATAGAATAGTTAAAAATGAATACATTCAAAATTTTGTTAGTTCAATAAATTTTAATTTAAGTTTTATTATTATTTATTTTGGTTATTTTTAATTATTATATTTTGGGATATCAATTCAACCAACAATTTGTTAGACAACTCAGATAATCGGTGGACACCTGAGAGGGGTGGGTGAATTAGTTGTTCACAGATTATAGAACTTTAAGCATTAAAACCTTATTACCGGAATACATAAACCAAATACCATAATAGAAGATATAACAGTTAAGCACAAATATAAACCACATAACATTTACCAAGCATCCACAAAATATAACACCAAGATTTGTAGGTGGAAAACCCGATAAAGGGAAAAACCACGTTGGGAAGCCTACCCACAGTCAGATAATACTTCTGTAGTAAGTATGTGATTACAAAAAGAGGGCCTTGCACATGCAAAAAGGCCAATAGCCTAGAGCATACTGCTGATCACAAAAGGAGCCTCACTGACTACAAAATAAATCAAGACTACAATCCGGAAAGAAGAGTGAACTGGAAGAAAAACATCTCTTATGCCTGAATATAGTCTCGGTTAAGCTCAGTACCAGAGGTCTTAAACCTCTTCCACCAACCCAATTTGATCACCTATGATCAACCAAAACCTATGCATATGATTACAACCTTATTCGCACACAAATAATCCTATATCCCATAAACCCATAATCTACAAAGAGATCTTACATCATATTTATACCAACCCGGGACCTAAACAATTAGGTTGGCCACCTAAAAGATAATACAATAAATTCATAACATAAACCCAAAATCCAATGATCAACCAAGTCATCCTAAGACCGAAACAACATAATCCAATCAATAGATTCAACTGGAAACGCATCGGGATCATCCACCAAAACGTTACATAAACTGGTCCATAACTTAGCGGAATAAGATAGCATTAGGTCCGGTCCTAAATGCAACACCACCGATCAACAAGAACATGAACAAGATAACCAACAACATCCTGAAAGCCATCTAGAAGCTGCACCAACACCACTTATCAAGTGCATCAAAAGATCTTCAACAAAGCTCTGCCGATAAAACCCTTACCGGTGACCAAAAGGCTTACTAGAATAAATGATAGCTCCTAAGTCATCAAATCTTGAACCAACTGATCATGATACACATCTGAATAGCATGAATGATAGATCTAAACCAATTCCACAAACCAAAGCATACCGGAGCATACTAGATCAATATCATAATCCAACTGCTCTATCGAAACCTACTAGAAACCGGTAAACAACCAAAACAGTTGGTGCTGCCATCAATGACAAAACATCAATGCAACACATAATCAAGTCCTCCAATTGTCAACAATGTCCCCCTTTGGCATTGATGGCAACACTAGATGTGAAAAACATCCAAGTGCCAAGAAATGCCAAACAAGTCTCCCCCAAAGGAAGACAACCAACAATCTCCCATAAAGTGATATTACAATGAAGTTAACAAACCCCCCCTGTGAACGATATCCTTGTTAAGCTCTGATCTCTCCCCTTAATTGATATTTTTTTAAGCTTTGTTTTTCACATATATCTCTCCCCCTTTGACATCAATGCCAGAAATCTAACATAAACATCAAAGAAAAATCATAAATCCATTGAACCATACAATAGACTACTCCTCCTGAAGAGTAGCACCAACACATCAATCCAGAATGAATAGTAGCTATGTAAATGCATACCGAACTGATGCCAATCAGAATCACTTAGGTCTCTATAGGAGGGGCAGAAACCCCCAATCTATCTCTGAAGTACTCAAATGATTCCTTAGGCAAAGGTTTAGTGAAGATATCTGCAATCTTCTCTTTAGTGTTTACATAAATCAGTCTGCCTTCATTTGCTTCCACCTTCTCCTTCAAAAAGTTGTACTTGATAGATATGTGCTTTGTCATAGAATGAAATACCAGATTCTTTGATATGTCAATAGCAGTAAAGTTATCACAATCAATAACTATCGATTCATTACAATCCACCCTTATATCCTTCAATATTTGCTTCATCCATAGAACTTGTGTACAGTTAGTAGCAGCAACAACATACTTAGCTTCAGCAATAGATAAAGAGGTAAATGACTGATAACTCAATGATGAACCACTAGTACCAAACCGGTACTGAGAGGGGGGGGTGAATCAGTATAGACACAAATACAATTCAAAATAGGTTTGACAGCAACCACTCTCAATGACTGATAAACAGAGTGCAACCGGTAGCATCCAGAATAACTCAATCAGTCATGAACCAGTTACTTGCTAAGCTTTTCTCTTAGCTCAATATCACATTATCATAATATTCTCATGCATGAACTAGTAGACCTAACCATCAAATCTTCACAACAATGAGTTCAATATGTTTTATAGGCAGGCATAAAACATAGAAACTTCATGTGCATAGCAGATAAAACAAAGCATCACAAGACAAAAGCATTTCACATGACACACATATTTTTTACGTGGAAACCCAACTGGGAAAAACCACGGTGGGGATGAATACCCACAAGCTACTTTTTGAACTCTTTAGAAGTCTGCTCTGTTAGGAGCCTTGTCTGGTTAAGAACATTACAATAGGTTCTGGTAAGAACCGATCCTGTTAGGGATCACCCGGTTAAGGGATACCTAGTTAAGGATTAAACCTGATAGGGTCACCTTGTTAGAGGATTTTAAGAACTCAATAGCTGAAAGGATCTCCTAAGCTTTTCTAGCTTCTTAGAACTCATTAGCTTCGAGTTACCCGGTTAAGGGATTTACAGCAAGCCGGTTAAGACCACCCAATTTAAGGGATTTTGAACCAAGCCAGTTAAGGCTACCCTGTTAGGGGATTTTGCAATTGTTGAAGTGGTTAGAGATCAACAAGTATTACAATGATCTGTTAACAGTACTTAATACTAATATAGATCTGTTTAGGCTCCTCTTCTCCTTCTGCACATACACTTTGCAGGTATCTCTTTTCTCCTATGGTCTGGCAAGAAACTTGTATCACTTTCGTTGGATACGCACTCACTACTTTTTGCCAACAACTTTAGACAGAAACCTAACATCGACCTTATAGGGAACATATAGGTCGGTAGCAAAAACCCTAAACCCTAAACCTGTTAGGTTGAGCAATTCAAACGGTTCGATCCTGACCGTTGAAACATACTACATTGAATGCACCAGTCTTGAGTCAATCTCAAGACATTCTCCATCGTCCATTATCCACCGTTTTCATGGTGGCTGATAACCCATCATGCGTTATCACTATTTGATAGACTTCGCACATTCTCGAGGTAGATAGGAATAGTCTTCGTCATGCAAGATCCTTCACGTGCACAGAGCTTACATGGCAACATGATCTGTCCTCCATCATACTACTGACTCATCACACAAAGATCACCGATTGAGTCACATAGACTTGAGATACTCCAACTGGAAACCCCAAAGTGGAAGTTGCCTTACCAACCGGTAGTCATACAGTGCTTCCATGTGTCGGTTCCCATAACTGCATGCCGGTTCACTTTGAACAAATGTGCTGCTTCACTTAGGCATATACCGGTTCACACATATGCCGGTATTTCTTTCTTCTCTTATCTCATGTGTCGGTTCACACTATGTCTCATATTGACATCAATGACAACATATAATATCATTATGTCTTCATGCCAGTTTACATAAGGCTCATGCTGGTTCTCATAATGCCAACATTGACTACTTCTTGTTGATCCATGAAATAAGTTTCTTTCTAAGAAAGAAAGCTCCACCAGATGTACTCTTTTGGTCATCAACATCTCCAGCCCAATTTGCATCTGTATATGCACATAGTGTAAAATCATCATCTTTAGGATACCACAAACCATATTCAGTTGTTCCTTGCAAATACCTAAAAATCCTTTTCACCGCACTCTCATGATTCTCTCTAAGATCTCTGATGTCTTGATATAATACAAACTGCATTCATTATATCGGGTCTAGTTTAAGTCAGATATAACAAACCTCCAATCATAGACTTGTACCTTGTAGGATTTATCAGTGTTGATGCATCTATCTTAGTCAATTTCTCACTTGCAACCATAGGGGTACCAACCGGTTTAGAATTTTCCATACCAAATTTCTTCAACAACTCCCTAGCATACTTAGTTTGACAGATGAAAATACCTTTATCAGTCTAAGTAATCTGCAAACCTAAGAAAAATTTCATCTCCCCAATCATAGACATCTCAAATTCATTCTTCATATTATCAGATAATTCCATACATAACTTATCCTCACCTCCAAAAATGGTATCATCAACAAAGACTTCCACAATCAATATACCATCATCAATGATCTTATAATATAAATTACTGCCAGCATTACCTTTAGTGAAACCGAGATTCAAAAGATTTTTATCCAATCCTACATACCAACCTTAAGGGGCTTGTTTCAATCCATATAAAGCTTTCCTTAACCTGCAAACCATGTTTTTTTCATCTAAAAGTAAAAATCCATCAGGCTTCTCAATGTAAACTTCCTCTTCAAGATCTCCATTCAAAAATGCACACTTAACATCTGTCTGATAAACCTTGTAGTTCTTATGTGCAGCGTAAGAAAGAAATAATCTCATACCTTCAATCCTAGCTACTGGAGCAAAAGTCTCATCATAATCAATTCCTTCCTTCTGAGAATATCCTTTACAAACCAATCTAGCCTTATTCCTCACAACTTGTCCATCTTCATTCAATTATTCCTAAAAACCCATTTAGTCCCAATAACATTCTTATTTTTAGGCCGGAGAACTAATGTCCATGTATTATTCTTTTCTATCTAATCTAATTCCTCTTACATAGCTTTCATCCAACATTCATCCTTAAATGCTTCAATTACAGATGCTGGTTCAATTTAAGAAATTAAACATACCTCATCAGCTGCTAACCTTCTTCTTGTCATCACTCATTTATTCTTGTCTCCAATGATCTGATCTTCTGAATGATTTAACCTAACATACTTAGGAGTCTTCTGATTTTTTGTTCATCTGCTATGATCTTCAGTTACTATAGAATTTTTTGATACTGTCAGAGTAACTAGTTCAACATTTTATTCTAGTGTAGGTGCTACTGGTTCAGTTATGATCATTTCCACTATTGTTTCTCTCTCATAAGTTCTTATTTGACTTATGTTCAGCTCATCCACCTTCACATTGGTGCTCTCCACAATTCTATGCAATCTTTTGTTATAACGTCTATATGCTTTGCTTTCATTAGAATAACCAAGAAATATCCCTTCATCACATCTAGGATCAAACTTTCCAATGGAATCATCTCTTTTGATATAGCATTTACTACCAAAAATTCTGAAATACTTAACTGTAGGGGTATGACCAAACCATAACTCATAAGGTGTCTTATCAGTGTCTCCTTTGATATGAACTGTGTTGAATATGTATATCATCGTGCTCACGGTTTCTCTCCAATAGATATGAGACAGATTAGCTTCCATCATCATAGTTCTAGCCACATCCAAGATAGTTTTGTTCCTCCTTTCCACAACTCCATTTTGTTGAGTTGTCCGGGTTGCAGATAACTATCTCCTTATCCCATTCTTTTCACAATAACTGTTAAACTCACCGGATGTGAATTCTCTACCCTGACCTGACCTTAAACATTTAATCTTCAATCCTATCTCTATCTCAACTTTAGCTTTAAAGATTTTAAACTTTTCAAATGCTTCAGATTTCTCCCTTAGAAAAGTAACCCACATCATTCTAGAATAGTCATCAATGATTAGCATAAAATATCTATCACCCTGAAATTTTTTTATTCTAGCATGACCACACAAATCAATATGAATAAGATAAAGAACATCATTATATTTGTCTTGTATACTCTTAAAAGAAGTTTTGACTTGCTTTCCCATTTGACATTCCATACATACCGGATTATAGGGCTTCACGATCTTAGGTATATCTCTAACTACCTTAGTAGAACTATTCTTTATAATGCAATCAAAATTCACATGACACAACCTCTTATGTCACAGAAAACTCTCATCAATTTGTGCAATCAAACATGTCTTCTCACGGGAGTTCAAATGAAAGATGTTACCTTTAGTTTGAGTACCAGTTGCAATCTCCAATCCAGATCTGTTGATAATCTTGCGTTTTCCATCCTTGAACTATAACTGAAATCCCTTATCCACCAATTGTCCTACACTCAAAAGAATATGCCTTAAACCTTCAATATAATAAGCATTATCAATATCATGCTTACCATCCAATGATATAGTTCCTCTTCCCTTGATCATGCATGCTTCATCATCTCCAAATCTATCTAGAACACCATCAAATTCTTGCAAAGATAGAAACTTCATTTTATCTCCAGTCATATGATGTGAACATCCATTGACTATCACCCATTCATCCTTGTCTTAAACTTTAGCCTCAAGGGTCTTTTCTTCAAGTACTAGATCATCTTCCTTGATAGCCAAGAATACCCATTCCTTTCCATTGCCAGATCCACTAGTTGAATCTTTGGTCAGTTCATCATCAGAATCAATCACACCTTCCTCATCCGCATAGTGGCATGACTTGCCTTTGTTCCTCTTGTACTTATGTTTGTTCTGATAATCATGGTTAGGCCTAAAAGATATTCTATCTCTTTCCTCAAATCTTGAATTCCTTTCAGGACATCTAGATGCAAAATGACCTATCTTATTACATGCAAAACATTTAAAAGGTCATTTTCCTTCATACTTACTTCTTGTGGAACCTTTAGGTACTCTTCTAGCAAAAATGGCTTCATGTTGCCAAAAAATTTCATCTTCATTCTTCATTTCCTCCAGTTCCTTAGCATATACGGCTTTCCAATCACTGTTGCTAGTTGATGATGTAGATGCATGAAAAGCAGGTTCATATTTTGTAACTCCAGAAGGACCAAATTCCTCAAGCTCAAAATCAAATAACTTCCCAACCAAGGTATCCATATCAATAGAGGTGTTTGCCATTGTTCTCAACTCATTAATTGTAGTAGCCTTCATCTTATAAGCCGGTGTTAAAGCTCTCAATACTTTAGAGACTATTTCATCTTCGCTTAGAGATCCACCACAACACTGAATTCCCAAAACAATTTCATTAACTCTCTCCATAAAAGCAATAATCATTTCATCTTTTTCCATCTTCAGGTTCTCATATATCACCCGGTAACCATCAAGTT
Organism: Cryptomeria japonica; assembly: GCF_030272615.1. NCBI lineage: Eukaryota > Viridiplantae > Streptophyta > Pinopsida > Cupressales > Cupressaceae > Cryptomeria > Cryptomeria japonica. The sequence continues at coordinate 60,182,539 of NC_081407.1, read as the reverse complement.
TAGCAATTTTAACAGTAGGGTCACCTTCATTTAGAGTCTCCAATTTATATCATATAGCCTTTGCAGTTGATTTGTCAATTAGTCCCATAACTTGTTGATCAGAAAGTGCACACAAAAGGGCTTCTCTAGCTCTACAATCATTTTCAATGTCCTTATCCAAGCCTGTCGGAGGAGGATTGCTAGATACCAGATTATGAGGTATATATCCTTTCTCAATGATCTCCCAAATCTCCTTACCAAGACATCTCAGATGAGTCTCCATCTGAATCTTCCACTGTAATTTGTTCCATCAAGCCTAGGAATTTCTCTCTAGAAAACAGTTGCAGATGTACTTGATGAACTTGAACTATTAGATGCCATAGGATCTTCCTCAAGCGGTTAAGCTTCTACAGAGAGGACTAAGCTCTTATACCAATTGTTAGACAACTCAAATAACTGGTGGACAACTGAGAGGGGGGGTGAATCAGTTATCAATAGATTATAGAACTTTATGCATTAAAACCTTATTACCAGAATACATAAACCAAATACCATAATAGCAAATATAACAGTTAAGCACAAATATAAACCACAAAACATTTACCAACCATCCACAAAAGATAACACCAAGATTTGTACATGGAAAACCCAGTAAAGGGAAAAACCACGGTGGGAAGCCTACCCACAATTAGATAATACTTTTGTAGTAAGTATGTGATTATAAAAAGAAGGGCTTGCACATGTAGGAAGGCCAACAACCTAGAGCGCACTACTCATCACAAAAGGAGCCTCATTGACTACAAAATAAATCCAGACTACAATCCAAAAAGAAGAGTGAACTGGAAGAATAACATCTCCTATGCCTGAATACAGTTCTAGTTAAGCTCAGTACCGGAGGTCTTAAACCTCTTCCACCAACCCAATTCGATCACCTATGATTGACCAAAACCTATGCATATGATTACAACCTTATTCGCACACATATAATCCTATATCCCACAAAACCACGACCTACAAAGAGATCTTACATCATATTTATACCAACTCGGGACCTAAACAATTAGGTCAGCCACCTAAAAGATAATACAATAAATTCTTAACATAAACCCGCAAACCAATGATCAACCAAGTTGGCCTAAGATGGAAACAACATAATCCAATCAATAGATCTAACCAAAAATGCATCAAGATCATCCACCAACATGTTACATAAATTGGTCCATAACCTAGCAGAATAAGATAGCATTAGGTCTGATCCTAAGTGCAACACCACCGATCAATATGAACACGAACAAGATAACCAACAGCATCCCAAAATCCATCTAGAAGCCGCACCAACACCACTTATCAAGTGCATCAAAAGATCTTCAACAAAGCTCTACCAGTAAAACCATTACCAGTGACCAAAAGGCTTACTAGAACAAATGATAGCTCTTGAGTCATCAAATCCTAAACCAACTAATACACATCTGAATAGCATGAATGACAGATCCAAACCAATTCCACAAACTGAAGCATACCAGATCAATATCATAATCTAACCGCTCTACCAGAACCTACCAGAAATCACTAAACAACCAAAACAGTCAATGTTGCCATCAATGACAAAACATCAATGCAACACATGATTAATTCATCCAATTGCCAACATAATTCAACCTCATTAAAAAAACTACCAAGAATCTATTGATGTTTTCACCATTTTTAGTATATCTAGATATAAAAAGAACACAATTAAACAATTAAACATAATTATTTTCATTATATTGTATTTAATATTTACATTTTTAATATATAAAGTATTTATTTACACATGATAATTCTTAGAATTATTTTTAAGACAAATTTTTAGTTTATATAAATAATTTAGACTAAAAAAATAGATAATTGAAATAAAAATATTAAATAATTTTATTCTTTTTCACTATCATTGATTTTAAAATTTGATCTTCCATTAGTTTTTTTAAAATTAGACCAATAGACTAAGCCTACAATCCCATATGCACCTCATTCATCCAAACAATTATATTTTAACAATAGATATGTAGATAAATATTATTATTTTTTATTATTTTTATAAGGGATAAACATTAAGTATTTGTAAATCAAATGAGATGAGCATTAAACATTTGTAAAATCATTTTTATTTTTATTTTTTATTTTTTTATTTCTTATTGTTGGCAAGAGACACTGTACTGATGGATATTTGTGCATGAGAAATGTTTTTGGGTTGTCATTGATGGCAACTTAGATTGGATATCACATCTAGTATATGCAGATTTGTTCTATCGGAAGTTTGATATTCATTTATGCTTAAGTTTGGAAGGTGGAATACAGTATGCGACAGAGTATGAGTACATTGTGTAGATCTTCATTTTGGTTGCAGCGTTTTGGTTGCGGTGAAAGAGGTAGTTGATTAGATGTTAGAGGTATCTTATTTCACAATCCTAGTCTTTGGTATTGATTCTCATGCAAGATAGAAGATCCGATATCCAGTAATTCAAGGACAGATTTATTTTGGTATAACATGTTGTGCGGAATCTTTGGGATGATTTCAGTGATTGGTTTTTAGTTTGAGGTGGTCATGCCAACATGTGTGAAGCTTATTATCAATTTGTTTAGGTTTGCATATGGATTGGTAAACGGATTGAACCAACTTATGGTTACACATTTCAAGTTGCGTATTATGCAGTTTTTAGAACCGACATGGAAATTGATTTAATTTGTTGATGTGGATATATAAGACTAATTCATTTGATCATTTTGACATGAGATGTGAGAGTGGGAAGATTGTATAAGTGATTGTGCGAATTTTTATGTGTGTGATTGAAGGTTTTTGTACTTCGATATATGACAAAGCGGCAGAAGACTAATTGCACTTAACTGAAACTGCTTTTTGGCATTTGTAGATGCTACTATTTAGTTCAGACATTCTTGTTATCATTTGTAATCACTTGTAAGGCAGTGAGCCTTCCTCCGGGTTGTAACCCTCTATTGTAATTGGGCAGTGAGCTCTAGACAGTGTGCTTGAATGCATTTTCATTCCCCTCTTGTAATATTATCATACTCCCTATCACAGTATTATAATATTGTGGGTTCCAATCCCACTGTGGTTTTTCCCTTTTTGGTTTTCCACGTAAAAACTTTGATATTATGGTTTTGTGCTTGTTTGCATTCAGTTTTTGCACTTTACCTTTATTCATTTGTATCTGGTGGTTAAAGAATTAGTTTAAGAAATTTGTTGCAGAATATTGATTCACCCCCCCCCCCTCAGTGTTCATTGTTTCCAACACTTATTTCTTATTTCTTATTTTTAGTTCTTGCCATAGGCATATAACCATTAGCAAGGGTTGTTCTTTAACTAGTTATTAACAAGGGATGCACTGCATCAAGTTCCTGTCAATAGTGTTGGCAGAAGATGTGATATAGATAAATATAGATATATAGAAAGGGAGAGTAAGAGGAATATTGAGAAATGGAGATAGGAAAAGGGAGATAATAAGAGAGAGGGAGATGGAGAGATAGAAAGGTAAATATACATGAGTTCGTATAGAGAGAGAAGTAAAGAGAGGTAGATACATACATATAGAGAGGGGGAGATGGAGTGAATAAGAGAGAGATATCTAGAGAGAGACAAAGAGAGGGAGAGGTGATACATAAATAATATAATTATACTGAAGGTATTTATTGCACTCACTCACTATTATAGAATATAATAAATAAAATAAAATATTAGTTTTAAAATAAATTTATATTATAAAAATAGAAATAAAATATAAATCTAAAAATTTCTTTACATAAAACTAAATCATTTATATATTTTATTTTTTAAAACAATAAGACATGTTTTTTTCTTTTTTGTCATTGATGAATAAGACATGTTTTTTTCTTTTTTGTCATTAATGAATAAGACATGTTTTAGAAATATATAGAAACTAAAATAAATAATAAAAATATGTAAATTTTACTATTAAAAAGTATATTATGAAATCAATATTATTTGTGAGACAAATTTTTAATACTTTAAAAAAACATTATTTAAAATTTTTATAACATCTATACAACCTTTCCTTTGAATTTTGGTTGTATTTAATATCTTTTATTGTATTTTACTTATAAATAATTGCATTCCCATCATATTTAGGTCCTATTTATTATTCCAACAAGAAATAAATAAACACCCACTTCGCCATCACAATTCTCTTATGACAAAATTAAATTTATCCAATTCTACTATTTAAGTTAATTGTATGTTCGTTACTATCATTATTTAATTATCCTGCACAATATTTTAATGAATTTGTATTTTATTTATAATATTAAAATAATCAAATAATTATTTCCAAACAATACTAAAAACCATAAAAATATATCAAAATCATTAGAAAACATATAATAAGATAATAAAAATAAATAAACTTGTTCAAAATAATTCAAAAATAATATTAATAATAATTTAACTTAAATAATATAATTATACATTAAATTTAATTTTTAGTTTTAATCACTACTTAAAAAATATTAACATTAACTTGTATTCATATAGGTATTGAATTATTAAAAATAAAAAATAAAAATGTTGTGCTAATAAAAATATTCAATGGTGGGGATGACTCCACAAAGCAACGGTTAGCCTACTACATGGGAGGTCTTGGGTTCGAGTCTGCTTGAGCCCATGTGTCCCACAAAGAGAATGAAAGACAGGACAACACAAGGAGATATAAGGGTGTTATTGCCAAACAAATATGAGGCTAAGACCCCTAAAAAATATGGTCTCACTAGTTCATAGCTCCAAACAAAAGCAACTCGACTTCAGCCTATCATCAAGCAAATAAAAATAAAAATATTCAATGGTAGGTGGAAAACATTAATTTAATAATTTAAGGCTAGGTGGAAAAAATGAGTGGCAACAAAAACTAAAAGGTACACATTTTCCCAACTTGTAATATTTGCAGGTCTCTAAAAATGGAGAAGTACTACCTATATTAATGGAGAAGTACACCTATATTTATGAATGCAGTAGAATCAAATGCGAAATGACAACTCTATGTTTCCATCCATTTTTTAAATAAATTAAAATATAAAAAATAAAATTTTCAACTTACACAAACCAATAGAAAAAGAGAAAATTGACATCTTTAAATTATTTAAAATAAAAATTAAATATAGTCATTAGAAGTTCTATTTAATTTTTTTAATTCTATTCAATGATTGGTTAAACAAATGAAAAAATAGAATTCAATGAATGCAATAGAACTAATAAATTAAAAAAAAAAAAAAAATTCTGGCAAAAGTGGCAAGCCACTAGAATATATATATATATATATATATATATATATATATATATATATATATATATATATATATATATATATATATATATATATATATATATATATATATATATATATATATATATATATATATATATATATATATATATATATTAAAAACTGGTTCAAGAGCTCAATAGGGAAAGAACCAGAAAGAAAACCCTATATCCTTGCTCAATTACAATGAATAAAGGGGAATCATAGCTATAAGAAGAACTACCCCCACTACCGGTTACCACTAAACTTGAGAACCGGTTTGCCATTTTGTATGCTAGTTCACTATAGATCTGCCATGACAACCGGACACCGGTGAGCAGATGTCTATATCAATCCATGATAACTTGAGGATCTCGTATACTAGTTGACTATGTAGCTAATTTTACTACCAATTAGACAACACCAGATGGGGAAAACCAATAAAGGTAAACCGGATAGGGAACCGGTTGAGCCATATCGATAAACCTATACCTGTTAGGCTGTAGCAATTTGGAACAACTGTATATGGTAGACTAGAAGGGTTGGACCAGTGAGGCTAAATCAGCTCTCAAAAAAATAGGGCATTTGAAGGATATCACCTGAAACTTGCCTCCTTAATCTTCCAAAAAGAGCACAATTGGAAGAAGAACCTGTTGCAAAATGAAACATTTGGATCTTTGAAAAGTACTCTGTATTTAGGCCATATTATTTGATATTGTCGGTGGGATAGGAACATTGTGGTCATGTCCTAAGGTCACTAGGAGTACATGAAGCTTGGAATAGATCCTGCTTCTTATCTCTAAGTCGAGAGTTCTGCCCATATTCCGAGCAACTTGTTGAAATGATCGAACTGAGTTCAGGTCCAATGAGTGTTTAATACTATCACATATGATGATAAAATTATCTCGGCTCTATAAATAATGTCTCAGGAAGATACCACCAATGTGTGCTTGTCCATTCCAAAGATCGTATTTCTGAACTACAGAGAGTAATTTGTTACCCAATGTAAACTCAGGTTTCATGACCTTACTTGCAATATTTTGTAAACTACTCCAAGATTGAAGTAAGTCCAGGGATTTAGAAAATGGAGACCTTGACTCAACTACTACTACTTCTTCCTCATTCATTTATGTCAGATGCCTAAGATGTACTCATTACCGGCACATTATATTGGCGACTCAACTACCGGTTATGGTAAACCGGTTGCACAGAACCGGTAAGGCTATACCAGATAGGCTATGTTGGAAAGAGTTTATTTCTATTCTGATGAAGCTTAGCATTTTTTTGAATATGTGGCTACTGCTCAACCCTTGACCGCATGTGAACCCTTGAAAATCCTTGATCACATATGCTCGATGCCAACTAGATGCCAACCATCCATCATTTCTTCACCCTTGGTATGTTGAGGAGATGGTGGTTTCCCTGTCAAACCTTTGTTAGTATCAATATTGTCGCTCAACAATTACCTTGACTCTATTGCAACTACATCCCTCACTGGTCATTTTATCATAACATCATTTTTATATACCAGATTGCTATCCCATTTACCAGTTCATTGAATGGTTGATTAGCCAATTAGGTTGTAGGTTGGAGTTGACTTCTGTTAGGTGCAAGATCAGCAGTTACCTTGACTCAACTACTACTACTTATTCCTTGTTCATGAATGCCAGATGCCTAAGACGTACTCATTACCGACACATTGTATTGGTGACTCAACTACTGGTTATGGTGAACCAGTTGGGCAGAACCGGTAAGGCTATACCGGATAGGTTATGCTGGAAAGAGTTTGTTTCTATTCTGATTAACTGCCAGCAAGGAGGATGAATGAAAGAGAGACACTCACCAGTTAGGATGCCATCATATTGCCAACAAGGAGGAGGGATGAAAGATCAAGCAACACGATGTAATAAAGGCAAACATGGCATATGTATGTAGGCTCATGAGGCGAAGTGTAAATCTTTAAATCAACATGTTGTGAATTGAGAATCATCATTATCTGATCGCTTCAGAAAAAACAAAAAGTTAATCCATTCTGCAGAGATCTAGAATAATAAAATGGAAAGTGGTCCATCCATTTAAATGTTTAATTTTTCAGCATTGACAATGTTTGCTAGTTGAGGAAAATTTTCCATATTAAAATTTGAAAGTGAGGAATCCACTTCTAGCTTGTCAGAGTCCAAATTTGCTAATACATTGGTTGCTCTATTACATTCCCTGAATACATGAGAGATGCAAAATTCATCAAACAAATCTAGTAACAACCATGCTTGATTTAAAATGCAGGAAATTTTCTAGTTAAATGAACATATGGAAATCCAAGCTTTCACTATAAGAGAAGATGATAGTTCTGATACTTAATGTTAAGTACAGATGCCAAGCTAATAAGATGAGAGGGGGGAGTGAATCATACAAACTTAATCTTCCATAAAAACAACAGATTCAACCTCAGTAACATATACTTAAGTAATATAACCAAAACTGCTAAACATGCAAACTCATAAGCACATAAACATCATAAAACTCATAACAGCAGATTTAAAGTGGAAACCCAAATAGGGAAAAACCACTGTGCGATTTCGGACCCACTAAGAAATATACTCTTCTAGAGTATGCTCGGTTAAAAGAAAATCCTGTTAAAGATTACAAACACATTGCTAGATGTGACCCGGTTAAGGGATTTCCCTTAGATCTGTTAGGATCTTCACCTTGTTAGAAGTGACCTTGTTAAAGGATTTCAAACACTCAATCAGAATGTCACCTTGCTAGAGGGTTTCACAAATAAAACTGTTAAGTTCACTCGGTTAAGAGATTTTTTGTCACTTTACAAAATAACAGTAATAAAAATCTATCTGCAACTTCACATCTAAAATGCTAAAGTAGATTCTTATTTGCTCAATACAATTTAGTCATAGGACTTATCTTGTCCATCTGCTGGGCTCTATACTCTATTATTCAAACAGGTCTTCAAGCTTCTGTGCTCGGTAATCACTATGTAGCATCCTTGTGCATACACTTGCCGCATACATTGTTTATCAACAGTTCCTTATTTATAAACAATTTTCTAACCACTTAATCTCCTTGATCACATATGCCATGATCAATCATAGCCATCAGATCTTCAAACTTGACCAGGTTCAATGTATCCTTCGATCTGAAAATGTTTTACTCTACTTTGGAACTTGCATACATTTCTTGGAACTTGTGCTAGGGTATTGCGGTTCAATCTGAGCTATAGATCTTCTTGCCGATTTTCCTTTGCCATAGATTATTTAACAAACTTCATGCATGGCATACCAATCATTTAATCATAACCAGCTCATCAGCTTCCTTCATTAAATAATGCTTTTATTCATTCAATGCATTCTGTTATTACTCGGTTGCAACTCAGTAAATACTAAACTTCACTCGATAGACATTCTACTTTCATTAACCGATGGTGATTGTAGATAGGAATTTGGCATTCATCAAAGCAATAGAAACATTAAACTAGCCCAATCACAAAACCAGATTGCAATGATAACAATCCTAAAAACATTCAATAGAGATATGGAAATAAAACATTTGATTCAAATGCAAACCATCACAAATGCGGATGTCTCCTCCATGATTCTCCTTTGTCCTTCTTTCTCCTTCAAATTGCTTTGTTTTGTGGATCTCACCTTAAAGTGCATAAGCATAATGTGAAAGCAAGATTGACAAGATTCGGGGATCGATTCGAAAAAGTGATTAATTGGCCCCTTTGATTGAAGAAATTCATCCAATTTATAGACAAATTGGAGAGATGACAAGATTAGCATGAAGAGATTTGAAAGGAAATTTCAAATCAAGAATGACAAATTATGACAAATTGACACTTTCTATGCGAGATTGATTGATTGACAAACTATGACAAATTGACAAGGTTGCTATGCAAAATTGATTGATTGACAAATTATGACAAATTTGCTATGTCATTCCCATGAAATTAGGAGAAATATTAGATAAAATAGAAAATTAGATGAATTAGAAATTAGGAAATTAGAAAATTGATGAAAATTAGACAATTAGGAATTAGGAGAAATTAGTAAATTGGAAAATTAGGTAAATTAATTAATAATTTTTCATTCATTAATTAATTCACAAAGAGAGGAGGAATTAGTTAGCCAATTAAATAAATATTTAATTGTGACAAGAAGACTTAGGATAAATAAATAAATTATTTAACCTAGAGGGAAAATGACAAACAAGATTAAATGAATAAATCATAAAACCTTAGAAATAAGAGGACAAGGAATTAGGTCAAGACAACAAGAAATTAATGTCGATTCGATCATGATTTTGATTGACAAAGGACCAATGCTGATAAATGATTGAGATTGGTTGACAAATTGACCAAGATTGACAAAGAGATCAAATTGATAGGCACCAATTAATGAGGAACAATGACTAATTGATCCAAATTGACACGATTGATGACAAATCGATCACAAAATGACAAGATTGACAAGTTGACAAGGATCAATAACGAAACGATCGCAAAATGACAAGATTGAAAAGGACAACGATTGATGACAAATCGATCACAAAATTGACGAGATTGACAAGAGGACAAGGATCGATGACGAATCGATCGCAAAATGACAAGATTGAAAAGGACAAAACCCTAATTCGAAAGCGATAAAAATGAGGAATGCAGAAGAAGGACTCGATGCTCGCAAATGATAAAGACCAAGTGCGCAACATAGAAGAAATGTTAATGCGACGCAAAAACCCTAAAATAAGGCAATGCGCAAATGTTAAAGTATGACTCCACAAGCGTTGACCATTTTTAGATGTCTACAGCGATAACCTTAGGGTTTACTGACTAGGTTCCTTAGGGTTTACCGACTAGGTTCTTTGCTCAGTAACATAGTATAGTATTAACCTTACAATCAACAACATATGTAGGATATCAAAACAATCTAAACATCATGATCTCATCATTGTCTAACTCGGTAATAGTTGCCCATTGAATAACTTATTTCTCCCCTTATTCATCACATTCATTCTGTGTCTTTTACCGACATCTTTATACTCACCAAATCATACTTCTTAAGATATGGCAACATCATAATAAATTAGAAAATCAATTTCTTGACATCAATGACAAAATAATAATATTAAGACAGTAAACATCCTTAATCAGTTATATGCATAATCATCAACAACCTTCTCAATATCCTTATTGAAATGCTAACAATCTCTCATTGTAATTGGAATGCCAACAATCTCCCTTTGTCTATTATAATGCCAACAATCTCCCCCTTTGGCATTGATGGAAAAACCAATTGATTTGACCTAATTGATTCGGGTTCAGATTGCTGAAATGCTGAAATGCTCTCCCCCTGTCATCAGACTTCTCCCCTTTTCTTCAGTCTTCTCCCCCTTTGACAACAATGCCAAAAAGTAAAGAACTAAAACATAATTTCTTCCTGTATGAAGTGATTTCCTGTTGTTATGTGTCAACTTAGTCTCGGTCAGAGCATTTTGTCTTCAATTCCCATTCCCTGTATTGTTTCCTACACACCTTTAGAAAACATCCTAAAGTGTGTAAATCAGCATCAACTCCTAAAAGATATTATGTAGAGTCGTCGAATTGATGCTTTCACCGAACTTGGTCAATGAATGGAAGATAGGGGTAGGACCCTTAACTTACTTCTGAGATACTCAAAAGTGTACCTTATTAGTGGCTTGGTGAAGATATTTACTATTTATTCCTTTGTGCTAACATACTCCAACACCACTTTCTTCTCTTGAACTTCTTCTCTAAGATAATGATATTTGATAGAGATGTGCTTTGTCTTAGAGTGCATAACAGGATTCTTTGAAATGTTTATGGCACTAGTATTGCCACAGAATATAGTTACTGGCTCGGTAACTTTCTCATTTATACCTTCCAACAGTTGTTTGATCCATGCTATATTGGTACAATTCAATGCTACAGCAACGTATTCAGCTTCTATTGTTGACTATGAAACACATCCTTGTTTCTTGCTAAGCCAACTCACTAGTCTTTATCCTAAATAAAAAGCTCCTCCACTTGTGCTTTTTCTGTCATCAATGTTGCCTGCCCAATCAGCATTAAACTTTTAAATCAAAAACATTTCCTTTCTGATATACTAAGCCATAATCCTTAGTGCCCTTCAAGTATCTAAAAATTCTCTTGATTGTTGTCATGTGTGTTTCCTTGGGATCTGTAGAGAATCTTGCAACTATACCTACTGCATGTGCTATATCTAGCCTACTGTGAACAACATATTGTAGCTTTCCAATCATGGATCAGTAAAGTGTCTCATCAATAGATGCAGATTCATCATTCTTTGATAATTTATAGTTGGTAGTCATAGGAGTACTTACTAGTTTTGAATCCTCCATTCCAAATTTCTTCAAGATTTCCTTTATGTACTTGGATTGAGTAATGAAAATCTCATCTTTCATTTGCAATATTTGTAAACCTATAAAATACTTCATCTCACCGATTAATGACATCTCAAATTCTTTGCTCATTTCATTTCCAAAGTTCTTGCATAAAGAGTCATTTCCACAAAAGATAATATCATCAACAAATATGGTTGGGATTAGTATTGCATTTTCATCATTCTTCATGTACATGTTGTTGTTTTCACTTGTCCTTATAAAACCAATCTTGATCAAATAAGAGTGTAATCTCTCATACCAAGCTCTAGGTGCTTGTTTCAGACCATATAAAGCTTTGTTCAATTTACATACCTGATCTTTATTCTTGTCTTCAATAAATCCTTCAGGTTGTTCAATAAAAACTTCTTCTTCTAATATACCATTCAAAAATGCAAATTTGACATCCATTTGATATACCTTGAAATTCTTCTAAGCAGCATATGCCAACAATGTTCTTAATCCTTCAAGTCTTGCCACAGGTGCAAAAGTCTCACCATAATCAATTCCTTCTTCTTGGGCATAATCTTTGCAAACTAATCTTGCTTTATTTCGAATGACCTCACCTTTTTCATTCAGCTTGTTTCTGAAAATCCACTTTGTACTAATTACATTTTTGTCCTTCGGTCTTGGGACCAGTGTCCATGTGTCATTCTTCTTGATTTGATCAATCTCTTCTTTCATAGTATTTATCCAATCTTCACTGTTAAATGCCTCTTTCACTATTCTCGGTTCAAATTTAGATATCAGACATGTGTTCTATCTTAGTTTGTTCCTTGTCATCACTGGATCATCCTTATCTCCTATAATCTAACTTGATGCATGATGTCTTTTGACATATCTAGTTAATACAAGCTCGGTAGGCTCTGTATGATCTTCTTCATCACTCGGTAACTGGATATTCTCTTTATTTTCTTCAACAGTTTTCTCGGTAAGACTTGTCAGTTGAACATAGACAAATCCTTCATAATCTTCTGGTTCTTTGGAGTTTCCTTCATCATTTCTTTCTGTAAATTCATCAATTTTCACATTTGCACTTTCTACTATTTTGTTAGATGATTTGATCAGACATTTAAATGCTTTAATTCTAGAAGAATAACCAAGAAATGTTCCTTCTTCACTTTTCTGATCAAACTTGTCATTTATATCATCTTTGTGAACATAGCATCTACTTCCAAAGATTTTAAAATAACTTACATTAGGTTTCTTGTCATACCAGATCTCATATGGTGTCTTCAAAGTTCCTTTCTTCAGTTGTACTCGGTTCGGGGTGTAAACTGATATGCTTATTGCTTCTCTCCAAAATGTTTGTGGCACTTTCTTTTCAATCATCAGGGTTCTGGCACAATCCACAATAGATCTGTTTCTTCTCTCAGCTATCCCATTTTTTTGTGGAGTTCTCGGTGTAGAGACTTGTCTTTTTATACCATGATCATTGCAGAATAAGTTGAACTCATCAAATCTGAACTCTCCTCCTCTATCTGATCTAAGACATTTCAGTTGTCTTCTTGTTTCATTTTCAACTCTTGCCTTGTACCATTTAAACATTTGAAAAGCTTCTGATTTTTCTTTTAAAAACATAACTGACATCATCCTTGAGTAATCATCCACAAATAATATGAAATATTTATCACCATAATAACTTTGAAGTTTCATAGGACCACATAGATCAGTATGCACAAGATCTGAAATTCCTTTAGAAGTGTAGGACTTACTTGTAAAGCTTGATCTTGTCATTTTACCCACCTGGCATCCTCGGCACATAGCATTTTTAGGTTTTTCAAGACTCGGTAGACCTCTTACTCGATGCTTCTTGCTTATTTTGATCAGATTATCAAAATTTACATGACAAAACCTTTTATGCCATAAAAGGGTATCATCTATCTTTGCATATAGACACTTATTCCGAGTTGAGTCAAGGTGAAATGTGTTACCTTTTGTTTGTGTCACTATAGTAGCTAACTTTCCATGCTTGTCATTAACTTTGACAATTCCTTTCTGAAATTCTATTTGGCAACCTGTGTTGTTTAGTTGTGCTACACTCAACAAATTGTATTTCAAACCTTCAACCCAATAAACATTATTGCATTTTGCATTGTTAAGAAGTGTTATAGATCCTTTACCTTTTACCGGACATGGTGCATCATTACCAAATCTTACATAGCCTCCATCATAATCTTCTAATATAACAAACTTGTGTTTATCACCTGTCATGTCATGTGAGTATCCACTATCTATGATCCAAGAATCATTTGTATTTATGTGAGATATTAGGGATTTTTCTTCATACCTTTCTTCATCTAATTCATCTTTGATAGCCACATAAACTACTTCATCAGTATCAGTTTCATCTGATTTATCATCATTGGATTCCTCATCGGCTATTAAGCATGACTTTCTATCTCTTCTTCTAAAGTCTCGGTGTCCTCTGTAATGATTATCTTTATGTTTGTCGTCTCGATAATCTCTCTTTTCAGTAGAATCTTTGTTAGGACAGTTAGAAGCCATATGTCCTATCTTATAACAATTGAAACATTTCAAAGGTAGTTTTCCTTTATACTTACCTTTGCCTCTCAGTAACCTTCTGGGTAATAGTGCTTCAAACTCTTCTTGCTTTATGATTTCTTCATACAGTTTGTGTACTTTTTCCATGTTCTTGTGAAATCTCTCACTTGCTCCATTGTGATACCCTTCAGTGTACTTACTCATTCTATCATTGTAATCATCAAATTCACCAATATGAAAAGAACTAAATGCAGATTCAACTTTATTTACCGATGACCCACTGTTATCAAAATTACTTAACTCAAATGCATGTAGCTTACCAATAGTAGCATCTAAAGAAACTGGCATATTGGGTATAGACCTCAATTCATTGATTGCAGAGACTCGGATTGCATAAGCTGGTAGAAGGGTTCTTAACAACTTACTTGTTATATCCTTTTCTTCAATAGTTTCACCTGCTCCTTTGATTTGATTGACAATCTCCTTTAGTCTTGTACTATAGTGGGTTATGTTCTCACCTTCATTCATCCTCATAGATTCAATTTACCCTCTTAGACTGTCCACTTTTTCTCTTTGAACATGTTCATCTCCAGCATACACAAATATAAGCTTGTCACATATTGCCTTTGCATCATTGCATCCTTCTAGATCATTAAACTCTGAGTCGGTCAATGCAGACGTTATTTCAATCATTGCTTGGATATGTTCTTGCTTTGCCTTTATCTCTTCCATTGTCAATGGATAGGTGCTCGGTCTAATGAAATCATTCTCCAAATAATATACAGCATATTCTCCAACTCCTGATAGGTTTAGCTTCATCCTTTTCTGCCATGTAGAGAAACTTGACTTGTTCAGCTTCGGTGCATCCCTCTTGTACATCTTTGGATCTTTGCCTCAAGTACCTTTAAACTTCTCTTTCGGAGTCCAATGCTCTGATACCAATTGATAGTTCTGATACTTAATGTTAAGTACAGATGCCAAGCTAATAAGATGAGAGGGAGGGGTGAATCATACAAACTTAATCTTCCATAAAAACAACAGATTCAACCTCGGTAACATATACTTCAGTAATATAACCAAAACTGCTAAACATTCAAACTCATAAGCATATAAACATCATAACACTCATAACACCAGATTTAACGTGGAAACCTAAATAGGGAAAAACCACTGTGGGATTTCGAACCCACTAAGAAATATACTCTTCTAGAGTATGCTCGATTAAAAGCAAATCCTGTTAAAAATTACAAACACATTGCTAGATGTGACCCGGTTAAGGGATTTCCCTCAGATCTGTTAGGATCTTCACCTTGTTAGAAGTGACCTTGTTAAAGGATTTCAAACACTCAATCAGAATGTCACCTTGCTAGAGGGTTTTACAAATAAGACTGTTAAGTCCACTCGGTTAAGAGATTTTCTGTCACTTTACAAAATAACAGTAATAAAAATCTATCTGCAACTTCACATCTAAAATGCTAAAGCAGATTCTTATTTGCTCAATATAATTTAGTCATAGGACTTATCTTGTCCATCTGCTGGGCTCTATACTATGTTATTCAAACAGGTCTTCAAGCTTTTGTGCTCGGTAATCACTATGTAGCATCCCTATGCATACACTTGCCCGCATACATTGTTTATCAACAGTTCCTTATTTATAAACAATTTGCCAACCGCTTAATCTCCTTGATCACATATCCCATGATCAATCATAGCCATCAGATCTTCAAACTTGACCAGGTTCAATGTATCCTTTGATCTGAAAACATTTTACCGCACCTTGGAACTTGCATACATTTCTTGGAACTTGTGCTAGGGTATTGCGGTTCAATCTGAGTTGTAGATCTTCCTGTCGATTTTCCTTTGCCATAGATTCTTTAACAAACTTCATGCATGGCATACCAATCATTTAATCATAACCAGCTCATCAACTTCCTTCATTAAATAATGCTTTTATTCATTCAATGCATTCTGTTATACTTGGTTGCAACTCGATAAATACTAAACTTCACTCGGTAGACATTCTGCCTTCATTAACCGATAGCGATAACCTTAGGGTTTACCGACTAGGTTCCTTAGGGTGTACCGACTAGGTTGTTTGCTCGGTAATATAGTATAGTATTAACCTTACAATCAACAACATATGTAGGATATCAAAACAATCTAAACATCATGATCTCATCATTGTCTAACTTGGTAATAGTTGCCCATTGAATAACTTATTTCTCCCCTTATTCATCACATTCATTCGGTGTCTTTTACCGACATCTTTATACTCACCAAATCATACTTCTTAAGATATGGCAACATCATAATAAATTAGAAAATCAATTTCTTGACATCAATGACAAAATAATAATATTAAGACAATAAACATCCTTAATCAGTTATATCCATAATCATCAACAACCTTCTCAATATCCTTATTGAAATGCTAACAATCTCTCATTGTAATTGGAATGCCAACAATCTCCCTTTGTCTGTTATAATGCCAACAGAAGAGTCTCCTTCTACATGGATCCTAGAGAACCCTAGTTTTTTTGCCAATGTCAGTCCATATAATAGGGAAAGAGCTTCCACCGAATTATTTGTTGTAGGAGGAATAGGAGAAGATTTGACTGTCAGGAGAAGACCTAAGTGATCTCTAATACAAACTCCAATCCCTGAATCACCAGGGTTTCCTCTAGATGAACCATCAAATTTTAATTTGACAAAGCCAATTGGAGGAGGTTGCCATTTAACACTATCTCTATTAATTGAATGATTTCCTCGGTCAAATGTAGCACATGTTAGGCCCAATATGGAAAGCTAATGTACTAAGAGGGGA
Organism: Cryptomeria japonica; assembly: GCF_030272615.1. NCBI lineage: Eukaryota > Viridiplantae > Streptophyta > Pinopsida > Cupressales > Cupressaceae > Cryptomeria > Cryptomeria japonica. Next base: position 60,165,490 of record NC_081407.1, on the reverse strand, counting down.
GGGGTGAATCAGTACTTCAAAAAATTTCTTCAACAATATCTTTACTGTTATGCATAAACCAAAAACTATTGTAACATAACATAAAGCTAAAACAAATAAATAGAAATCATACATGATTCACTCCATAGCACATATATTTTGGTTACGCAGAACCTCTTGGTTAGAGAGAAAAACTGTGGTGGGGTTGGCACCCACAACTTCACTACTGCAATAATAAAGAGTGATCGATTAGAGCTACATGTTTAGCTATTTCTGATAGCTTACCCTTTTAGGAGTATCAAGATCATTAGATCTACCTTGCTAAAGGATTGTATAACATTTATTCTAAATGTTGCACCTTGTTAAAGGATTTACAATTTATAGACTTTGTTAGAGTCTTTTACCCTGTTAAAGGTTTCTCTTACAACTCAAAATATTACAATAAAATCTTTACAAATATCTGCAAATTTACATCTAGAATGTTATAGAAAATTCTATGTGCTCAAAATGAGATTAACTTGCTTATAGCATATCTCGATAACCCATAAAATAACTCGGTAAACCCTTCTATTTAGTATGTTCTTTGACTATTCTTTGAAATCCTTCTCAGTGACCTCTATGTCTCTGACAGTCTCAATACTTAGTGTTTTCCCATGATTTTGCTTTTCACATATGTTTGTCTTCACACTCATACACACATACCTCTATATCTATATCTGATCCCAATCCATGCTGTATAAATAGATCTCTTATGTTGGTGATCTGGTTTATTGCTTCGATCTTACAAACATGATTTATTGAATGAATAACTATACAAAATATTTTATTGGATAGATGACCTCAAGATCATACACAATCTAGAAGTGCAATTTCCAATGTGATAACGTTTCTTTGTTCCTCGATCTTGTAACACGTTTCCACACATGTGTCTAGGTTCAATGAATCTGGTAACACATTTCACTCGATGTATATCAACTCAGTGTATCATTATTGTTGCTCAATAGACATAGAATGTTACTCGGTAGACAGCTCGGTGTATACTAGGCTTTGTGACTACTTCCTTCTATAACCGACTGCCCTGTGCTTACCGACTGAATATTTTGGTAGTAGTTACCGACTAGAGTATAGAATGACTTTGAACATAAAACTAATGGCAACTTAATAAGTAGTAACAATCTCCCCTTTAGACATTAGTTGAGATGTTTGACAAAACTTCTTTCAAAGTCATAACTCAAAAATCTATATACTTACAAAATTTGACTAAATTGACAGTATATACATTCGTCAATAAAAGAGTATATTTAGATATACTCCCTGTAGACACCTAAAAATGTCATGTCTAATTAAATAAATATTTTATTTATTTAATTACATTAGCCTAATTCTTCTATTAATTAAATAAATCTTTATTTATTTAATTAATTCATTTATCCTCTTCTAGCCTTATTTCTCATTTAAATAAATACATTTGTTTATTTAAATTATACTTTTCCTAAATTAAATAAATATCTTATTTATTTAATTGATCCCACTTCTTCTATTAATTAAATGAATCTTTATTTGTTTAATTAATTCATTAGCCTTTTCTACCCATGACACATGTCATTCATCTCTTAATTCATACACTACCTACCCTTTCATTATTTTATTATTTCCTCTACCTACCCTCTAATCATAGCCGACCATTTATCTTTTACACCTCTCAATCTTATCCCTCCATTTCATATAGTGTCTTCTATATAAGGAGATGCTTCCTTCATTATCAAACCATCACTATGCATTCAGCCCCGACTACGCTTTCGAACTTGCATATGCAATCAAGCCTACTTGCAACCACATTTCCGTTCTTTGTTGAGCTCTTGTACACATATAAAATCTGAGAGCAAATATATCAAGAAAGATCAATAGAGATAGGAAGAATGGAGATCCAAACCCTATTGGACATGTGATGGTATAATCTTTGTGATTTCATTTGATTTGCATTGTCTTACGTAATCTTCATATGTTGTTGTTAGGCTAGGGTTTTGTGGTTGAATTCATTTAGTCTTTCAATATTATTGTCATCCATTTTCACCATATACATTTTGGCAAGCCCCGTGGGACATGGATTTTTGTTAGATCTGTGTTTTTTGCAGGTTTTTCTAACCCTATATTGCTATTGTGTAAAACAATTTGGAGAATAACCTTGTGCAGCTAGGGTTTTGGACACAAAATCAAGATCTTGGAGAGATTCGATCATATCTTACAAACGGCTTAGAAATTTTGCACCAAAGTATTTTTTCAGGTTGAAGATAGTATCAGGAGCTCTCAAAGAAAAATTTAGATCTACTGGAGCATATTTTAATTTTCTATGATTTTTTTATGAATTTTCATAAAAAATTAATTTCGAGAGCAAATGAGCGAATTCTTTAGCTTTTCTTACATTTTTGGAAATTCCACATAATTATACATGGGATTTGTTCTTTGTAATTTTAATTTTGATGCAAAATAATTCCCTACAAATCGGATCTTTAAAAATTAGGGTTTTTCCTTATTTTGATCAGATCTCCCAAACCGCTTCTCAATTTTGCATCAAAATGTTTTTACAGGTCAAGAAAATTATCAGAGGTGTTCAATAAAAATTTTAGATTTTTTGGATAAAGGTTTCATTTTATATGAATTTTTTATTATTTTACATAAAAAATTAATTTTGAGAGCAAATTAGTGAATTTTTTGGATTTTCTTACATTTTTGGAAATCTCTCAAAATTATACATAGGATATGTTCTTTTTTATTTTAAATTTTATGCAAAATAATTCCTCAAAAATCGGATCTTTGAAAATTAGGGTTTTGTATGATTTTACTCATATCTCACAAACTGCTTGGATTTGTTGCAGAAAGTTTTTTATGCAAGTTTGGAAGACCATAAGGACTCTCCAGTAAAAATTTCATATTTCTTTGATTGATTTTGCATTTTATATGAATTTTTTATGATTTTTCATAAAAAATTAATTTTTGGAGCAAATTAGCAAATTTTTTGGATTTTCTTACATTTCTAGAAATCTCTTGAAATTTTACAGGTGGTCTTTTTTTATGATGAATCAGATATTTGAATTGGTCAACAAAACACATTGTTGAAGGCCCCTATTTCACAAAGTCTTTTGGATCTAAAATTTACCAAACTTGTGTGCTTGCAGGAAGGGGTGATCATTTGAAACAATCCAAACTACTAACAAATCTTTGTTGTAGGACCTTGACAAGGATTTTCTTTTGATCTTTATTGTGTCTTGTTTTCATAGATTATCAAACACTTCAATTGGTGCACTGAAATTGAACCAATGTCTTTTGTGTCTTGGGCAATAGGCTCTTTTTGTTTAATCTTTAGAGGGCCTGTCTCCCCATGTGGTCATTAGGATTACTAGTGAGGAGAGAATAACCCAAGTGGTAGCGAGGAAAACCCACCTCTTCCAAACCACTATAAACAACTGTATTCATGGTGAAAACTATGGATAACGTGTGCCGATTAGTTCATACCGACACTATGTCTCCCCATAAACCCATTTGATCAAATTTATTTGATCATTTGTAGGGCATAACCCATACCGGTTGGGAGCCTTCTTTATTTACAGAGCTGAAAGTGTCACATGTATGGCCACACGAGTAGATGCCCTTACTAGCACCTTTTTGTTTTAGAAGCCAAAATCCTTCTAGTTGTTGGGGTAGGAGGTCGGACCTCTAGTAGTGGCCCACACACATACGGTTCTTAGTAGAGATAAAAAATTCACCATGGGAAATTTTTGTGGGGATTGATGCTTGGCTGCCCCAAGAAGTGAGTGCCGAGGGTGGAGCCAGTGGGGTCAAGCATCTAAGTATCCGCTCTGAATAGCGTAGCCTCGGGGGAAACTCCATGTGGGATCAACAACTATTGTCCTGGCCAACCATAAGAATTGTGCTTGTCTTATTTTGAACTATCAAACATTCAAGACCAAACATTAAAACATTGTGTCTTTTGTGTCTTCAAGTGTATGCAAAATAATTTTACATCAAACAACACACTTTTCTTTGAGTCATTTTTGAGTCTAAACACTTGCAAACATTGAGTCTTCATCATCATTGTGTCCTCTTGTCATGAAAAATAGTCAAAAAAATTCAGATTTGGTCACAACAACAACTTCACAAATTGGAAAAATTTACAATCCAACAAACAAGAGCAATCAATTTCAGAATTCTTGAGCTTCCTAAGCTATCTCTTCAGGTTTTCATCTAGAAGTCAACCTGTCTTTGGGTCTCACAAATTCCATCATGGCTTTACATCTTGCATTACATTCACATTTGTCTAAACTTGAGTCAAAAGGTCACTTGCTTGTCCTCATCATACTTTGTCAACACATTACATACAAAAACATTTTCCTAAGTGGTCCCTCATCAAGGTCTATCACCTTTGGGTCTCATTTTGTCTTACTTAGAGTCAAGATCAACTTACCTCATCAAGAGAAACTATCATCTCTTTGGAAGCCACACCTACTCTACTACATACATACTTGGTCTTACACTTTGGACATTGCAAGTAAACTTCAGATTCATTTACATTCCATCCAACTCTTGGTCTTCCATACTCTTTCCAATTTCATCTAGTCTTAAACATCTTGGTCAAGACCTAGTTCATGGTTGAAACCCGTTCCCAAAAATCTAGGAGAGAAACTAAAGAGGTTCAAGAGTCCGCAAACATGAGTTCCTATGAGTATGACAATGATATCTTTTTCAATTCTGATCATACTACATTACCTGACATGGATGCTTATAGAAACATTCCAAATGTTGAGAACATGGACACTACAAACAACAATGACAATATGGACAACATTTCAGTGCATTCAGCAGAAGTGGAAGACTCCATTATGGATCCCCGTTTCAATAGATTGGTTGAGGAAATAATGAGGAGAGATAGACAATATTTTCTACAAGTGATGGCACAAAGTGGAGCCAAGATACCTCATGATTTTGACATGTCTCAAATAATGGAAAATCGACCTTTGCAACAACCTCACCTCAATATGGATCAAAGGAGGCCTAATAGTGGAGGCAATAGAGGACCACATACAGTGCCTGAGTCACCATCATTTTTGTTTCAAAAACTAGAGGTCCCATACACACATGGTCAAGCATATGATACTCATCTTTGTAGACCATCATGGAAGTCTTATGCAGAAAAATACACTCAATCACATGCCAATTCTAAGGATCAACCACCTAAGCAATTGGATATTCAAAGGCATGCTCAAAATTTGGACACAAGGAAACCCCGCATAAAATTATGGGGAAACACACTAGAACAAACTCATGACATTCCTATAGAGTATGGTATACATGGACAAAGCAGATATGTCATTCCTCAACATGACTCTATACCAAGTGGTCCATATGCACAGCATCATTATAGACCTCCTCCATATGAACATGTGTATGATCAATATCATCCATATATGCAACATGCTCCTCCTCCACCCAGAGGTTCAAGCATGGGGTATGGTCCAAGAAGTTGGTCTCCACTGAAGAACAATTTGGAACAGCAAATCAGGGACTTACAAAAGAAAATGGAGGACATAAATGCACCAAAGCCAACATACACGAGAGACATATGTCCTTATCCATTTGAAAAGAGCATTCCAATGCCTCCTTTTCCTACACACTTTGTGACACCTAATTTTGATAAGTATAGAGGAAAAGGGGATCCTAAGACACACATAAGATAGTTTTTCATAGCCTCAATTGAGGTAGCAACAGAAGAGACATATTTGATGAGATTATTCCCACAAAGCTTAGGTGATCAAGCTATGGAATGGTTCTCACAACTCCCACCTGGAATTAAGTCATGGGGTGACTTAGCAGAGACATTTATCCAACATTTCTCCTCCAACATAGAGACAGACATATTAGTCACTACTTTGTGCAACACCAAGCAAAAATATGGAGAGTCTTTTTCGTCATTTTTACAAAGATGGAGGAATCTAGCTAGAAGATGCTCTTGTGAAATTCCACAAAAACAAATGGTAGAAATGTTCACTCAAAATGTTAACAAAGACATTGGTTATGACTTAAGAAAATCTTGTTTGTCCACCTTCAAGGACGTCATTGAAAAAGGCTTAGTGATGAAAAAGGTCCTAATTGAGCAAGGAGTCATTAAAATATTCAAAGAAAACAAAGATGACTTTAAAGGAAAAGATAAGCCAAGATTTTGGAATAAAAACAAGAACACAGTCAATGATGGTGTTGTTGATGCCAATACAGTACGACCCAAAATCATTTTTTTTGGATCGAGCTCTACAAACAATCAAGTGAATACTCAAACAACTTCCAAATCACGAAGGAAGTACACTCCATTGGGAGAACCACTTGAGTCAGTTTTCAAGAAACTAGTGGCAAACAAAGTAATCACTATTCCAGATTTTCCTCCATATGAGCCAAAGGTTAAACCAAATTGGTGGAATGATGATGAATATTGTGAATTTCATAAGAGCAAAGGTCATAAAATAGGTAATTGTCATCGACTGAAGAACATCATACAAGATCTCATTGATACAGGTGACACTGAAATTGAAGGACACTCATCGAACCAAGAACATGAAATGTTTAAGGAACCATTCCCAAAGCATGATAAGGGAAAGTCTAAAGCCACATATGAACAAAACAACTATACCAAAGCATCCTATAACTATGATTCAACTATCAATCACATCTGGATGGACAATTATGTCTCTACCATTATCATCAAGGACAAAACGCCCAAGAATTCTACCCAAAGACCCAAGATTGTCCTAAAAGGCATTGGATCTTCTTCCGAAGCTACCTCTAAATGTAATGTTACAACTCGTCAAGGTAAATTCACTTTGAAAGGTGCTCCAGCTAAAAACATTGCTTCCTCGTCAACCAAACTTGAGTATGACCTTGTAGAACAGTTGGGGAAGACACCCACACTTATCTCCATCCTTGAGCTCTTACGCATATCCCCCAAGCATAAAGTCATTCTTGACAAAATCTTGAGAGACACTACTGTCCTACTGATCTGAATGTGGACCAGTTTCAAGACATGGTGGGATACCTTTCCATTCCACACTCCCTTACATTCACAGAAGCTGATGACACCTCCGTAAGTCAGCCACATAATGCACCTTTACACATTGAAGCCCTCATACACAAACATCGAATAAAATGAGTCATGATAGATGGAGGAGCAAGTCTAAACATTTGTACATTGAGCACTATTAAATAATTGGGATATTCAAATAAAGCTGTGAATTCTACAAACAAAATTACCATCAAGGCATATGATGACAAAGAGCGTTAATCCAAGGGAACAATCACCTTACCTTTCAGAGTTGGGCCAGTTACAAAAGATGTGGTATGTCAAGTCCTAGACCTGGATCTCACATAAAACATATTGCTAGGACACCCATGGATTCATGAGATGAGCGCAGTCCCATCTACATATCATCAATGTGTCAAGTTTCCACACAATGGAGTTAAAGTGACTATCAAAGCTGACCCAAATCCATTCATATATTGCAACAATCTACGACATAGATCAAAAATAACAATCCCAATCAATCAAGAAGCTATTCCTTCATCAGCATATGTGGATCTAGAATCCTTGAAAGCTTCTAAATTAAAACAAACAGAGCTCAAAGAAAAATTCAAGTTTAAAGACATGGGATGTGGTGAGTATATCTTTCATGTTAATCAACTCCCACTATCTCCTAAGGTATTCAGTCAACATGAACAATCTATAAACAATTTGAAAGGAATTGGGTGTGAACCACCTAGTGTTGTGGCTACTAAGTCTGAATGCAAATCTCCTCTAGTGGTGCAAGCAACTTTTGATATCAATAGTCCTAAGAGTGGTTCCAACGAAGAATCTATTGAGCATATCACCAACACTCTTGAGAACTCACATAGCTTTACCATATCATCCACTCATTCCATTTCCATATCTCTCCTAGACTTGGATCAACAAGAATTACAAAAGCCCTTACCAATTGGGGATCAAAAATCAAGTTTTGAAAAGAAAAATCTAAAATTCAAAAATAAAGAGAAGTCCTTTAGTCCAAATCAAAATCAAAAGCTATTGGATTCTGCAAAAGTCAAATTCAAGGATAAAACTCCTATGAAGCAAAAAGAACAAGAGTTGATCTCCCCTAATATCAAAATAACTAGGGGCAAAAGTTCTACAATTTCAAATCAAAAAGCCTACTTTTTGATCCTAAGTCTCCATCATGCTATCCTACTTTCACTTATTTTCACAATCATAAGCCTTCATCACTCATACACTTGTTCCATACATCCTTTCCCTTCTGGTGATACATCATGGACCTTTAATGGAGCTTCCTCAAAGGACTTTGTTATCAGGGATGCCCAAACTTCTTTAGGTGACACGCATATGGGCCTACGTAGTCCACACATTAGTAATTCTATCCTAGTTCCTTTATCAAGGAAGGAAGTCACTCAAGAAACATATCATTCAGTCAAGGAGTGTTGCAGTTACAATCATAAGGTTAAGCCTCGTACATTTGAGGTAGGCGACTTAGTTCTCAAAGAAAATCCTAAAAATCAGCAAGACAGAGAGAAGAAGGGCAAGTTCAAACCAAACTGGCTTGGTCCCTACATCATCACAGTAGCATATGGATCTTGTGCATATCAGCTCTCAACCATAGAGGGTGAACCTTTGGAGGATCCTATCAACAGCATGCACCTTTGCAGGTTTTACACATAGCTCTTCCGAGTATCCCAATTCAAAAATACAAAAAAAAAAAAAAAAAAAAGTTGAAAAATAGAAAAACATTTCATCCAATGGTGAAAACCACTTCGGTGGCGCCCTGGGCAAGTACCATGGTGAAAACTAGGTCACTAGCACCATGCATAGAGACATTGCTCCTCCCTCCTTCAGGATTCACTTTCATCCTTTCACTTTGCACACACTCACAACCTATCCATCCATAATAAACTTACCCATTCCCATCATGGCTTGTTATTGATCTACCCAAGATTGGTTAGCCATTCATAATAAACCTTCCTTTTCACCCTTTCCATCCATAATAAATCAACTCCTATTTGTGGCTAAGGCAAATCCTACATCTAGTGATGGGTGTGGAACTAAGAGCATCACAAGTTCTGAGGGGTACAGTTTCTTCCAATTTTCTTCAGTCTATCCGTGCACAATTCGCAATAAAGAAACACTTGCATCACCATCCGCAATAAAGTTTCGTCTTCTCCACAATAAAGTATTAGTTTCATCGATTCAGTCAATTTTAGATGAGACACAATAGAAACAATGGGCTTCAACAAATCAAATCTTTCAACAGACTCAGACAACATTATGGTTCAGTGAATCTATCCTTTTTGTGAAAGTAAATATTGTGACCACAATCAAATAAGACTTATACAAGTGACAAGAGACACTAAACTTGAGGACTATAGTGGATGTTGTTGTCGAATCTTGGTGTTATTTTGATTTTATCTTTTGGTGACATGTCTTTTAGCTTTTTCCAGGATGTCTCTGACTATAGATTCTATCTCCAGGATGTCTTTGACTAGAAAGGCGAGGATGGGGTATCGTCACCTATTTTTCTTTTGTTCTCTACGGACTGTCTCTTAGTAATGTTATGACTTTTCCAAGGATATAAGGACATTGTGAGTCTATTGTGAACTGGGCCATTCCTTGTTTGCAACTGTCTTATCTCCATGCAAATGGGTACAATGACTTTCTGGGTTGAACACATGCCTTGATTGTCATAACCTATTTTTCCATAATAAAGCTCAATGATGATAACGCACAAGAAGCTCTTTTCACTTTGATATCTTTTATCTTCCATCCCCATTTCTTGATTGACTGCCATCATCCTTCTGGACTCCACGCAGCCTGCTATCACATGACTGAGTATAATGACATGCCAAAACAATCTGCATTTCATGTAGTTGCACCTGCATTACCACATATTAAGCATTTCATACATACATATAGATATCATAATTGCATCACATCCTGCACACAACACATGTTAGCATATTTTACATCCTCGTCATATTCATCTGCATTTCATACATTCATATTTGCATATGCATAAACATATTAAAAACATAAAAGAACAAAAATATTGCATTTCATTATGTACATATTTGCATCTGTAACATAAGCATCACATAGAAACATACATCATGAAACATCTCATCACATAGGTACACATGCATATAGCTACCCCAAAGAATCATCTCATATATATAATCATAAGTGTCATGATACAATGATGTAAAAATACATATGGCTACAACCAACCCTCGTGTCACCATATCCAAGTAGAGGAACCCACTAATCACTCCTACCAATACTATTGGTAGTGCTAATCATGTCTATGTCATGGTATCCCAAGCCACATGTCCATTCCTCATCTCCAGTCCTCGATCCTGGAACACTCATCTCAGTGCATCCCTGTCTCCGTCTCGATCATAGGGTATCAACTCCCCATCGATTGGTATCCTCAAAATCTTGTATACGTCCTCTAAGGTGATTGTCATCTCACCCATCGGCAAATGAAAACTACAAGTCTCTAAGTGTCATCTCTTAGCCAACGCAGTCAGCAACCCCATGTTCACCTGAAACTCAAGCACATACAGAATAAATTGCAGACCCATAACCTCAATCATGGCTATGTCCTCAAATATCAACTTTGGTTGTAACCTCTGAGTCGATGGGAATCTCTCCCGTGACTCCAGCATAGGTAGGTACTCCTACAGTCAAGCAAATCAATCATGTCAGTCATAGTGGCATTCACCGTTCATCACAAAATGATGCTCTTTATCCTAGTGCTTATATTTATCATATGGCGCTATTTATCCTAGTGACACTCACTGTTCATCACAAAGTGTTGCTATTTATCCTAGTGGTACTCCTTGTTCATCACAAAGTACTACATTTTTTTGCTCTCACTGTTCATCACAAAGTGTTGCTTACATTTGCACTCATTGTTCATCACAAAGTGCTGCTCTTTTTTTTAGTACTCCCTGTTCATCACAAAGTACTATGTCTTGGTACTCACTGTTCATCACAAAGTGCCTCGATCTATTCTAGTCTTCCCTAGAGGACCTGCTTGAGTGTATCCTCTCAGCAGCTTATCCAATCGACAGCGTATGTTCATCACAGAACTACCGATTTGACCTTGAAGACATAAACGTGCCTTCATGACATAAACATGCTTACAGACTACACAAATGCGCCTGCTCTGCACAGACGTGCCTCTATTCTACACAGACGCACACACATTTCACAAATGTGCATGCACAACGCAAACGCGCTCACATCTAGCACAGACACTTTTTCTAGCACAGACGATGTGCTTAGCCAATATAGACGCGCCTAGCACCAACGCAGATGTGCCTACACATTTTTGACATTTTTTGACATTATCCTAAAGCGCATTTATTGCACTACCTAGCATGCATTTATGACAAAAATTAATGCGACAAAGTACAAGGAGGTTTTGAGGTACTCACCGGCTCTCCTGCATCGGCTGGCCTCTGAAATCGGCGAACGCAATCGAATCTATGAACCAATGCCATCGTTGTTGACTACTGCTTCTCTATTCTCTCTCTGCACTCTGATCTCTTGGATGTGTGGATGACAATGAGGATGTATTCCCCTCATGGTCTATTTTATAGACTGCCCTAGCCCTCGTTTCTCGAGTCAGTCTTCTTTATCCCGTGACTCTGTCACTCTATCCTATTTGATCAGTCCATTCTAGCCTTTCTTTCTTATCGAGAGATTGTCTGCGATCTTTCCAAACATTTTCATCCAATCTCTCGAGGGGGCATATCATTCCCATCTTGGGGCAACTTTGTATCAGTTCATATTATCTTCTTTGAAACAACGCGACAAGTCGCATCGTCTCAAAGAGGGGAAAAATGTAGACACCTAAAATTGTCATGTCTAATTAAATAAATATTTTATTTATTTAATTACTTTAGCCTAATTCTTCTATTAATTAAATAAATCTTTATTTATTTAATTCATTCATTTATCCTCTTCTAGCCTTATTTCTCATTTAAATATATACATTTGTTTATTTAAATTATCCTTTTCCTAAATTAAATAAATATCTTATTTATTTAATTGATCCCACTTCTTCTATTAATTAAATAAATCTTTATTTATTTAATTAATTCATTAGCCTTTTCTACCCATGACACATGTCATTCATCTCTTAATTCATACACTACCTACCCTTTCATTATTTTATTATTTCCTCTACCTACCCTCTAATCATATCCGACCATTTATCTTTTACACCTATCAATCTTATCCCTCCATTTCATATAGTGTCTTCTATATAAGGAGATGCTTCCTTCATTATCAAACCCTCGCTATGCATTCAACCCCGACTACGCTTTCGAACTTGCATATGCAATCAAGCCTACTTGCAACCACATTTCCGTTCTTTGTTAAGCTCTTGTGCACATATAAAATCTGAGAGCAAATATATCAAGCAAGATCAATGGAGATAGGAAGAATGGAGATCCAAACCCTATTGGACATGTGATGGTATAATCTTTGTGATTTCATTTGATTTGCATTATCTTAGGTAATCTTCATATGTTATGGTGGATCTTTGTTGTTGTTAGGCTAGGGTTTTGTGGTTAAATTCATTTAGTCTTTCAATATTATTGTCATCCATTTTCACCATATACACTCCCCTTATCAATATACTGTACATAACTCTGATTTTGCATGCTCGGTGATCAATATTCTATATTAACTGCTCGATTGTCACTGCTCGGTTCACTACTCGGTGTTGTACATCTGGATACTCTGTTCTGCTTGATATACTCCCCCTATATACTACACTCCCCCTTTTTGACAAACATCAAAACTTAGTTACCATTTGATGGAGGCAACTGGTCAAAAATGGATTTGTACTTTGTCCTTGCATCGGTAAGAGCAGCAGAGAGGGCATCCTTAACATTGTCCATGAGTGAATTCTGAGTTGTAATGTCAGCTAACAGTGAAATTAGTACATCTAAGGTGCTTCCCTCTTGTTGAGTGGATAGGGAGGTAGCCTTGTTGATCTGCTCTTGGATGGATGAAAGATGAGGAATGAATAATGTCTGAAGAGTCATTATGTCCATCCTTATCTTGTGCTCTTCATTCCTGAGTTCCAATTGTTGAGCCATGAGCTTTTGTAACTTTGTATAAAAATGCTGAATAGAATTTGGCTCAGTGGTCAACTTATTTGAGAGATCAGTGATCTCTTTCTCAATTACTTCTAATTTATTTTTGATATCCTTAATGAATAAAGAAAATGTACAGAGTTTCTGAAATAAATAAAGAATGTGCTTGAGTTGAGGGGACAACTCAGCAATAAATTTTACAAGTCTTACTTTGCCAATAGCAATAGCTTTCTATACCTCTTCAATCATTTTAGCAGTGAGCTCTTTATCCTTTAACTTGCTCAAGTATTCAGATGTGTCTACTCCAGATGTCTCAATTTTAGTTAGGAGTTAATCCAGTTGAACATGGATGGCTGCATCTGTTGTCACTATAGCTTCAGGTAGCATATCTGTTAATAGTTCTTTCACCTTCTGAAGTACTTTGTTTTTCTTTTGAATAGCCATTTGTTTTTCTTGTTCTGCTTTGGCTCTGCATAGTTCACCGAATTCAATGAGTGCTTGCCCTTTTAATTTGGATATGTCTACATTCGGCAACACTATTGGTTTTGACAAATCTAATTTGAAACTATGCTTTTTCATCTTCTTTTCTTTACCTTTCACTAGTTGAACTAATACAATGGCTTGTGAGGCTTGTTGACCCTCGGTAGGTTGCTCGGTAGAGGCAACACTCTTGTCAATTTCTTGAACCTCTGACATAGCCTTTGTTGTGTCCTTCGGTGCTTTTGTGCTTGGGGTCTCAGATGTAACATTTTTAGTGCTAGAAGGAGCTTGAGAAGTCTATCCTTCGGTGGCCTGAGAAGCAGTTTCTCCTTCTGTAGACTTGTGACCCTCTGTTCCTTGTTCAATATCTTGAGGGGCCTCAGTTGAAACGGGCTGAGTGACTGGAGGATAGGGCTGAACTTGCTCCAAAACTGACTCACTGGATACCAAATTGGCATATGCATTCCCTTATATCATTTCCTGTTCTTGTGCCTCGGTGTCCATGATATCCTCATCAACTTGTATAGTGTCAGCAGGGTCTTGCGCAGTGATATCAGGATCTTGCTCGGTGACATCAACTATTTCAACTTTAGCTTGCTCACCAGCATTCTTGATTCGAAAGATTTCCTGCCATTTTTCTTTGGTCTCATTCTCTGCATCCAAGTAAAGGCCATTCATCAATTTCAAGGCTCTTTGCTTGACTAGGAAGTTTGTGTGGCAGTTTTTCAGATGTTTAGTGATCTCATCTACCGACATGTCTGGAAAGAGATGTACCAGACTTCTTTCTCTCATCTATTTATCTAGGTCCATAGCATACTTCCACCTATTATCAATATGCAAATATAATTCATTTGGAAGAGATTTAGATACTTCCAATGGGACCAATCAAAATTTCAGAAGTGTGCAGGTGACAACTTCTTCTATTTGTCTCTTTTTATCAACAGATCTAGATTCATACTTAACATATCTGAATGCTCCAAATCCACCATATTGCTTCAAATTAGTACAAAAATTGTCAACACTATGTACATCTACCTTTTTACTCTTGACAATCTGAAATTTGCTTGCATCTTCAGATTCAGTGTCACTGGACTCTTTAGTCAAAAATGAGTCTCCAAGTAGATTTCTTGTAAGTTTTTGTTACCTTTGGTGTGGCAACATTCTTTGGTTTCTTACTCTGTGACGCTGCAGATGATCTTGTGTTTGGGCGCTTTACTGAAGGAGTCGATGATACCTGTGATGTATCATGTTTCTTTCTTTTCAAAACTTTTCCTTTAGGCAACTCGATGCTCAGTTTTATAGCTGCCTCTTGGGCTTTAGATTCCTCCTCGGTGATTACTGGAGTGCCTTTGATAGGTGTAGAGGAAGAACCTTCTCCAAATTTCTCTGTTAATGCCTTGATCATTTTTGTTGCTTTCCTTGTAGCCTTGGGTACTAAAATACTCATCTTTACTTTCTCTTTAACTTCTTCATAGGTTCCATACCTCAGCTCAGTAGCATGCTTTGGTAATGTAAGAAAAGCATCCATCTATTGTTGTGTGATGTCAAAATCAATCTCATAACCTGTAGGTGGCAAAGATTGAGTTCTCAGTTCCACAGCATTAACATAGCAGTATTTGGTGTCTACTTCAAAACATATGCCATCCTTGTATTTCTCTACTAACTGGGGTGGAATTCTATACCTGGTATGCATCTTTTCCTAGAACTTGCTAAATTAATCATCCATAATATCATTAAAATTATCACCTAGCCGTTTGATGAAGTCATTGATTTGATGGGTGATTGGTCGGTGTAGCTCCCAAACTACATTACTAACTGATGGAAAGAATTTCTCAAAATAGAAAAACATGCATACCAGAAGTGATCCAAACTTCAGTGTGTTAGCCGAGTTGTTCTTCTTCGGCTTCCTTATGGTGTTTAGATTCTCAAACAGGTTTTTCAACAATACTTCACAAAGATCAATTTTCATTCCTTTCTTCACAATTTTATATTCTAAATCAACTGTTGCACAAGGTACACTATTTTCCCTTGCTGATTGGAAGAAACAATAACCCATTACTCTAATGGCAAACTTCAGCTCTGCATCTATCACATTGTTCAATTTCAATCCTTTGCAATCTGATTCAACTCCAATTAGAGTGATCAATTCCTTGTATGATATCATTTTCTGAGCTCGGGCATGATCAAAGATAGGGTAACCGGTGATGAAATGAATGATTTCCTTGGTGATTTTGAATGGTTGCTCCGCTAACCACATGAAATCATCATGAACTCTGCTCAGAACAAACTTGACCCACTAGGGTTTGAAGACACAGGGATAGGTTAGGGCTTTGGTCAATCCCTTGATTTTAATGTGTTCATACTTGCTATCCAATTTCCCATTCGTACACAATTCATCATATGTGTCCTTGATTTCAACATGACCTAGTTCCTCAACATGACACTTAGTGAAGAATCTAACATCCTCAACTAGTAAAACCTTATCCAGAATAAGTGAAAATGCAGTTTTATCATCCAGTTCAGATGCTACTTTGGGAGTTAGAGAGTATTTCAATGAGGGGTTTTCAAGGTTCTCAACAACAATAGGCTTCTAGATCTTAGGTGCCATTGCAAATTTTAGATAATCACTTAACAAAAGATTCTTAGGGTTTGAAGACTTTCAAACAGCAAATAGATATAAAATAGATAATCATCACAACTGATATTTCCTGGTAGCTAGCTCTTAGAAATGCTTGAGATCGATGTGTAAATACCTTGAAGTTTGCTCGGGAGGTGGTTTGATCGCCTTTGAATCGCTTTGATCTACTTTCTTGAAAACTTGGTAAGTGTAAAATGACCACCCAAAGTGTGTTAAGTACACAATATACCTTATCAGGCTTCGTGCAATTAGGTTAGAAAGCATTAAATGCACTCAATTCCCTTAAAACAATTTACCTTTCTTTTTGTGCTTTTACCGAGTAGCCAGAATTCATGTATTTACCGACTAGACAGGCTTCATGTATTTACCAACTTGACTAGTGCTCAAAAAGACTTGATAAAATTTCAAACTTCCTAATGCATCTTTAGCTATACAGATTTTGGAATTAAGTACATGATAAAATAGGAACTTGTTAAGATTTAACTTTTGAGAGAATGTAGTCCCTTCATACCTTTACCGATTAATTTGGAATAAGTGCACGTAACTCCATAGGTAAGGTGCTTTCTTCATTTGACACAATTTCCTTCTTTCTCCAAATCATCTGTAATTTGCCTTTTATTTCTTCAGTGTCTCCTCTAGGTTGATCTCTGCAATCTCTAGCCAAGTGTCCAACTTTGTGACAGTGAAAACATGCCATACCAAGATTTCTCCATGATCTTCGGTTGTTCATTCCAAACCTTATAAAGCAGTTGGCACTTATATGTCCATATCTTCCACAACATTCACACCATATCCTTGTATTGTAATCCCATGGTACTTCAAAATACTGTCAGTTAGGACCTGTGTGAGTTCAGTAACCTCTAGCATTTGCTCAGTGTGCAGACCACATATAGTTCTTTTGCTTAAACTAACACTTCTTGGTAGTATGTCCATATCTATTGCATTTTTTACAAAACCCTTTGAATTTTGCCTTCTGATAATTGCTAACAGACTTTGTCCTACAATGGTTAAATGTGTGACCATACTTATTGCAATTGTGACAATAACCATTAGACCTAGTGACATTCGGTTGCTTACCTTTTTCGATTTGGTACATATTAGTAGTATGTCCTTGTTTTCCACAGTAGTTGCAAATAGGCTTCTTTCCTTTGATGTTCTTCTCATTTCCAACTTGCTTTGATGATTCTCCTTTCTTGGTAGTATGGATTCCCTTCTCGTTAGAGTCTTTTCCTTTGTAACCGAGTCCAACAACTTTGTTGGGTCTCTTTGTATTCAGTTTCTCATCCAACATCTTTGATGCTTCATAACTCTTCTTTAGTGTTTCTTTGGATTTCTTCTCTATTTCAAGTTCATCGGTCAACCTTGATACTTCAAGTTTCAATGCTTTATTCTCATCATCTTTTAGATTTGCTTCATGATGTGCATAACCCGATTGATCTAACAGATTTTGTTGAGTCCCAGTCAACCTTGTGATTTCATCATTCTTTTCAGATACTAATGCTTTAAGTTGTTTTTTTTCTCTTTCTAGATCTCTTACTTTATCCTTGGTTGTCCTCAATGCATCAAGATTCTCAGTCATCTTTGTGCTGAAATGTTCATGTCCTCTTTTCATTGCTTTTAGCTGATCAGTCAGTGCTTTGTTCTTTTCTTTTAGTTCTTCAATCATTTCTTCAATTTCTTCAAATATATTGTTCTCAGTTGATGTCTCAATCTGTTCCACTAGCTCTTGAGAGTCCTACAAATCATCAGACAATCTTCTTCTAACTTTCAATGATTTTTGCATTTGTCTTTGCATGTCTGCAATCACTTGATTAGCATGATCCAACTATTCTTGCAGATACATAATTCTCCGAGATTGTTTATAGCCTTCCATTGATAAGATCTTTTTCTTTAGGCTGTTAAACCCTTTTCCAAGATTGAAGCTCTAATACCAATTGTTAGGCCCAATATGGAAAGCTAATGTACTAAGAGGGGAGGGGTGAATCAGTACTTCAAAACTTTTCTTCAACAATATCTTTACTGTTATGCATAAGCCAAAAATTGTTGTAACATAACATAAAGCTAAAACAAATAAATAACAATCATACATGATTCACTCCATAGCACATATATTTTGGTTACGTAGAAACTCTTGGTTAGAGAGAAAAACTGTGGTGGGGATGGCACCCACAACTTCACTACTGCAATAATAAAGAGTGCTCGATTAGAGCTACATGTTTATCTATTTCTAATATCTTACCCTATTAGGAGTATCAAGATCATTAGATCTACCTTGCTAAAGTATTTTACAACACTTATTCTAAATGTTGCACCTGGTTAAAGGCTTTACAATTTATAGAATTTGTTAGTCTTTTACCCTGTTAAAGGTTTCTCTTACAACTCAAAATATTACAATAAAATCTTTACAAATATCTACAACTTTACATCTGGAATGTTATAGCAGATTCTATGTGCTCAAAATGAGATTACCTTGCTTATAGCATACCTCGATAATGTTAGGCCCAATATGGAAAGCTAATATACTGAGAGGGGAGGGGTGAATCAGTGCTCCAAAACTTTTCTTGAATAATAACTTTACTGTTATGCATAAACAGAATAGTGCAGTAACATAAAATAAAGTTAAAACAAATAGATAACAATCATACATGATTCACTCCATAACACATATATTTTGGTTACACAGAAACTCTTGGTTAGAGAGAAAAACTGTGGTGGGGATGGCACCCACAACTTCACTACTGCAATAACAAAGAGTGCTCGGTTAGAGCTAAAGGTTTCTCTTACAACTTCACAATATTACAATAAAATCATTACAAATATCTACAACTTTACATCTAAAATGTTATAGTAGATTCTATGTGCTCAGAATAGATTACCTTGCTTATAGCATACCTCGGTGACCCATATAGTAACTCGGTAAACCCTTCTATTTACTCTATTCTTCAACTGTTCTCTGAAAACCTTCTCGGTGACCTTTGTGTCTCTGTAACATTCTTCTTACACTCATGCACACACCTTTAACTCTTAACTCATGTTGTATAAATAGATCTCTTAAGACAGTGATCCAATTCATTGCTACTATCTTACAAACACAATTCCTCGAATGAATAACTATACAAAATATTTCATTGGTTAGATTGATCTCAAAATCATACACAATCTTCTAGTGCAATTTCTAATGTGATAACGGTTAGATGTGCCTCGATCTTGTAACACATTTTCATATGCATGTCCAGGTTCAATGAATCTAGTAACACATTTCACTCAATGTATATCAACTTGGTGTGTCATCTTTGCTGCTCGGTAGACATAAAAAGATACTCGATAGACAGCTCGGTGTGTACTGCGCTCTGTGATTGCTTTCTTCTGTAACCGACTAGACTGTGCATACCGACTTCTCTATGTATACTAACTGCATGATTCAGTAGTGTTAACTGACTAGAGTATATAGTATGACTTTGAATATAAAAACTAATGGCAACTTGATAAGTAGTAACAATCTCCCCTTTTGACATTAGTTGAGATGTTTGACAAAAACTACTTTCAAAGTCATAACTCAAAAATCCATATACTTTGCAAAATGACTATACCTGACAGTATATACAATAGTCAATGAAATAGCATATTCAGATATACTCCCCTTATCATTATACTGTACATAACTCTAATTTTGCATGCTTGGTTCTATGCTTGTGTGCTTTACTTACTGTCCTTGGATACTCTGCATACTCTGCTCGGTATACTCCCCTCTATACAATACTCCGAATACTATATCATTCTCAATATTGTATCAAAACTGTATCACTCCCCGAATATATTAAATTACTCCCTCAAGACTATCATATTACTCCCCCTTTTTGACAAACATCAAAAACTTTAATTTCCATCCAGGGGTGGTAACTGGTCAAAAATGGATTTGTACTTTTTCCGGGCATCAGTGAGAGCGACAGAGAGTGCATCCTTTACACTTTCCATTAAAGAATTTTGTGCTTGAATATCAGCCAATAGTGATATTAAGCCATCAAGAGTGCTTCCCTCTTGTGTAGTAGATAGGCGTGTGGCTCGATTAATCTATTCTTGGACGGATGAAAGATGAGGAAGGAATAATGTCTGGAGTATCATTATATCCATCCTGATCTTGTGTTCTTCATTTCTTAGTTCCAATTGTTGAGCCATGAGCTATTGAAGCTTGGTATAAAAATTCTGGACTAAATTGGGCTCTGGGGTCAACTTATTTGAGAGATCGGTGATCTCTTTCTCAATTGCATCAGTTTTATTCTTAATGTCTTTAATGAATATAGAAAATGTACAGATTTTCTGAAATAAATAAAGAATGTGCTTGAGTTGAGGGGACAACTCAATAATGAATTTGACAAGTTTGACTTTGCCAATAGCTAGAGCTTTCTGTATGTCTTCTATCATTTTTGCAGTAAGCTCCTTGTATTTTAGCTTGCTCAAATACTCAGATGCATCAACTTTGGATGTTTCTATTTGATTAAGGAGTTCATCCAGTTGAATGTGGATGGCTGCATCGGTTGACACTGTAGTTGTAGGTAGCATATATGATAGCAATGTCTTCACCTTCTGAAGTACTTTATTCTTCTTTTGTATGGCCATCTATTTTTCTTGTTCGGCCTTTTCTTTGCATAGTTCACCAAAATCAATGAGTGCTTGCCCCTTTAATTTTGATATATCCACATTGGGCAACACTATCAATTTAGATAAATCAACTTTGAAACTATGCTTTTTCACCTTCTTCTCTTTACCTTTGGTCAATTGGACCAAGACAATAGCTTGAGAGGCTTACTGACCCTCGGTAGGTTGCTCGGTAGAGACAACACTTTGGTTGGTTCCTGTAGCCGCTGTGGTGTCTTTTGGTGTCTCGGTACTAGGTGTCTCAGCTGCAACATTTTCAGTGCTTGAAGGTGCTTGAGAGGTCTGTTCTAGAGTAGTATCTTCTCCTATTGTAGACTTGTGACCTTCAGTGCCTTGTGTTGTATCCTGAGGAGCTTCAGTAAAGACAGGTTGATTGATCAGTGGATAAGGCTGAACTTGTTCTAAAATGGATTCACTAGATACAAGTTTTGCATATGTAGTGCCTTCTATCATTTCTTGCTCTGGTTCCTCTGTATCCATGACATCTTCATCTATTTGAATAGTGTCAACAAGGTCTTGTTCGGTAGCATCAGGATCTTGCTCGGTGACATCAGGATCGTGCTTGGTGACATCAACAATTTCAACTGTAGATTGTTCACCGGCATCTTTGATTTTGAAGATTTCCTGCCATTTTGCTTTTGTCTCATTTTCTACGTCAATATATAGCCCATTCATCAATTTTAAGGCTCTGTTTGACAAGAAATTTTTAATTGTAGGTTGTTAGATGTTCCTTTATTTCAGCTACTGACATATCAGGAAATAGATGGACTAGACTTCTTTCTCTGATTTGTTTCTCTGAGTCCATTGCATACTTCCACCTATTATCAATATGCAAGTAAAGTTCATTTGGAAGTGACTTTACTAGTTCCAATGGAGCTAACCAGAACTTTAGAAGTGTGCAGATGATAGCTTCTTCAATTTGTCTCTTCTCATCATTATTTCTAGTTTCATACTTGACATATCTAAATGAACCAAATCCGCCATATTTTTTCAGATTGGCATAGAAGTTTTCAACACTATGTATATTTACCTTCTTGCTCTTGATAATCTGGAATTTGTTTGCATCTTCAGATTCTGTATCACTAGACTCTTTTGCCAAAATGAGTCTCCGAGTAGATTTCTTGTATGTCTTTGTTACCTTGGGAGAAGTAACACTCTTTTGTTTCTTACTCGGTGATGCTGCAGATGCTCTTGTATTAGGTCTTTTTGTTGGAGGAGTCGGTGGGGCCTTTGAAGTGTCTTGTTTCTTTCTTTTTAGCACTTTACCCTTAGGTAATTCGGTGCTCAGTCTTATAGCTACCTCTTGAGCTTCTGATTCCTCTTCAGTGATGGCAAGAGTGCCTTTGACAAGTATGGAGGAAGAATCTTTTCCGAATTTCTCCGTTAAAACTTTTATCATCTTTGTTGCTTTTCTTATAGCTTTGGGTACTACAATGCTCATTTTTACTTTTCCCTTCACTTCTTCATGGGTTCCATACCTCAGCTCGGTAGCATGCCTTGGTAATCTAAGAAATGCATCACTTTGTTGTTGTGTGATGTCAAAGTCAATCTCATAACCCATAGGTGGCAAAGATTGAGTTCTTGGTTCCATAGCATTCACATAACAGTAATCAGTGTCTACCTCAAAGCATATGTCATCTTTATATTTCTCCACTAGCTGGGGTGGAATTCGGTACCTGTTGTGCATTTTCTCTTGAAATTTATTGAAGTAATCATCCATTATATCATTGAAATTATCACCTAGCTTCTTGATGAAGTCATTAATCTGATGGTTGATTGGTTGGTGTAGCTCCCAAACTACTTTACCGACTGATGGAAAGAATTTTTCAAAGTAGAAAAACATGCATACAAGAAGTGAACCAAACTTTAGTGTATTTGTCGAGTTGTTCTTCATCGGCTTCCTTATTATGTTCAGATTCTCAAACAGGTTCTTCAGTAACACTTCACATAAGTCAACTTTCATTCCCTTTTTCACAATTTTATAAGCTAAGTCAACTGCTGCATAGGGTACACTATTTTTCCTTGATGATTGGAAGAAACAGTAACCAATTACTCTAATGGCAAACTTAAGTTCTGCATCGGTGACATTGTTCAATTTCAATCCTCTATAATCAGATTCTACTCTGGTTAAACTGATCAATTCCTTTTGTGATATCATCTTTTGAGCTCGTGCATGATCATAGATAGGATAACCGGTGATCACATGAATGATTTCCTTGGTGATTTTAAATGGTTTCTCTTCTAGCCACATGAAATCATCATGAACTCTGCTCAAAACAAACTTGACCCACTGGGCTTTGAATACACAAGGATAGGTTAAAGCTTCAGTCAATCCTTTGATTTTGATGTGTTCATACTTGTTGTTTAATACACCATTGGTACATAGTTCATCATAGGTGTCTCTTATTTCAACATGACTGAGTTCTTCAACACGGCATTTGGTGAAGAATCTC
Source organism: Cryptomeria japonica (assembly GCF_030272615.1). NCBI lineage: Eukaryota > Viridiplantae > Streptophyta > Pinopsida > Cupressales > Cupressaceae > Cryptomeria > Cryptomeria japonica. The sequence goes on along the minus strand of NC_081407.1, from coordinate 60,142,093 downwards.
ACATCTTCGATTAACAATACTCTGTCTGGGATGAGTGAAAAGGTGGTTTTGTCATCCAGTTCCGAGGTGACTTTAGGAGTCAAAGAGTATTTCAATGAGGGCTTCTCTACATTATTGACAACTATGGGATCTTGGATCTTGGGCGCCATTTAGGATTTCAGGTAAAAACTAGTAAAGAGTCCTTAGGGTTTCAGAATTCCAAACGACAGACGCTTTATACTTAGCAAATAACAGCAATAAGATCGGTAAACCAGCTTAACAATATGTTGAGATTTGATGTAAATACCTTGGATTTTATTTGAATGAGGTTTTGATCACCTTGGAATCGCTCTGCTCTGCTCTTTCAAAAACTTGGTGAATGAAAATGACCACGAAAATGCTTTTAAGTACACAAAATATCTTATCGGGCTTCGTGTGGGGTAGGTCAAAAACATTAAATGTACTCGGCTCCTTTTTAACTGATTTACTCTCTTTTTTTGTTTTAACCGAGTAACTAAGCTTCCTTCATTTACCGACTTGAGAGGCTTCCTGTATTCACCGACTTGACAGGTTTCCTATAAAGTGCTTCAAAGACTTTGATAGAATTTCAAACTTACTAATGCATCTTAACTATGCAAATTTCTAATTTAGAACATAATAAAATAGGAACTGTTATGATTTTAACCTTCAAAAAATGCAATCCCTTAATACCTTTACTGATTAATTTGGACTAGGTGCACCTAACTCAGTAGGTAAGGTGCTTTCTTCATTTGACACAATTTCCTTCTTTTTCCAAATCATCTGTAATTTGCCTTTTATTTCTTCAGTGTCTCCTCTAGGTTGATCTCTACAATCTCCAGCCAAGTGTCCAACTTTGTGACAATGAAAACATGTCATACCAGGATTTCTCCATGATCTTCGGTTGTTCATTCCAAACCTTATAAAATAGTTAGCACTTATATGTCCATATCTTCCACAACATTCACACCATATCCTTGTATTGTAATCCCATGGTACTGCTACATATTGTTGGTAAGGATCTGTGTGAGTTCGGTAAATTCTAGTGTTTGCTTGGTGTGTAGACCACATGTAGTTCTTTTTCTTAAGCCAGCACTTCTTAGTACTATGTCCATATCTATTGCAGTTTCTACAAAACTCTTTGTATTTTGCCTTCTGATAGTTGTTAACAGACTTTGTCCTACATTGGTTAAATATGTGACCATATTTATTACAATTGTAACAATAACCATTGGACTTAGTGACATTCGATTGCTTACCTTTTCTAATTTGGCACATGTTGGCAATATGACTTTGATTTCCATAGTAGTAGCAAATAGGCTTCTTTCTTTCGATGTTATTCCTGTTTCCAGCTTGCTTTGATGATTCCCCTCTCTCGGTAGTATGAATTCCTTTCTCAGTAGAGTCTTTTCCTTTGTAACCGAGTCCTGCATCTCTGTTGGGTCTTCTTGTATTCAATTGCTCATCCAACATCTTTGATGCTTCATAACTCTTCTTCAATGTTTCTTTGGATTTCTTCTCTGTTTCAAGTTCATCGGTCAACCTTGATACTTCAAGTTTCAATGCTTGATTTTCATCATTCTTCAAAATTGTTTCATGATGTGCATAGCCTAGTTGATCTGTCATATTTTGTTGAATCCTGTAGGATTTTGCCAAGATCAAGAGGCAATGGAAAGCACAAATAAGAGAGACAATAGAATGACAAGAACAAAACTTTATTCTCATCAATATGCAAAATGATCAACTGGATTCACCAATACAATGAATATAGGCCTACTTATATAGGCAAGGCCATATGGATGTATGAGCACACAAATATGACATGTGGCTCAATGAGAAACAAGGGTAGGTAAGAAATACTAGGGGTAGGTAGGAGAAATAATATAATATTCCATAAGAGGTGGATGACCCACTGAATGTGGAGTGTAACAGCAAAATAAGACCACAAAAGGTGGAATTTCTCCTACAAGCTCTATCCCTATGTGCACACTTCCCTAAGTGTCTCAAATCCAAACTACGAAGAGATGCATTATCCTAAGTTAACTTAAGTAAGTGTAATAATATCCAAAATGAATATTTATTTACACCAACAAATCCCATTCAACCTTATGATTTCATCATTTTTATCAAATACTAAGACTTCAAGTTGTTGTTTCTCTCTTTGCAGATCTCTTGTTTTATCCTCAGCTGTTCTTAATGCATCTAGATTTTTAGTCATTTGTGTGTTGAAATGTTCATGTTCTCTTTTCATTGCTTTTCATTGATCAACCAGTGCTTTGTTCTTTTCTTTCAATACTCCAATCATTTCTTCAGTCTCTTCATATATATTGTCTCAGATGATGTCTCAATTCTTCCACTAGCTCTTGAGAATCCTGCAAGTCATCAGATCATCTTCTTCTTACTTTCAGAGATTTTTGCATTTGCCTTTACATGTCTGTAATCACTTGATTAGCATGATTCAACTCTTCTTGCAGATACACAATCCTCCAAGATTGTTTGTAGCCTTCCATTGATAAGATCTTTCTCTTTAGGTAGTTAAACCCTTTTCCAAGATTCAAGCTCTGATACCAATTGTTAGGCCCAATATGGAAAGCTAATGTACTGAGAGGGGAGGGGTGAATCAGTGCTCCAAAAATTTTCTTGAATAATAACTTTACTGTTATGCATAAACAGAATAGTGCAGTAACATAAAATAAAGTTAAAACAAATAGATAACAATCATACATGATTCACTCCATAACACATATATTTTGGTTACGCAGAAACTCTTGGTTAGAGAGAAAAACTGCGGTGGGGATGGCACCCACAACTTCACTACTGCAATAGTAAAGAGTGATCAGTTAGAGCTACATATTAGCTATTTCTGATAGCTTACCCTATTAGGAGTAACAAGATCTGTTAGATCTACCTTGCTAAAGGATTTTACAACATTTAATCTAAATGTTGCACCTGGTTAGAGGCTTTACAATTTATAGACTTGATTAGAGTCTTTTACCCTGTTAAAGGTTTCTCTTACAACTTCACAATATTACAATAAAATCATTACAAATATCTACAACTTTACATCTAAAATTTTATAGCAGATTCTATGTGCTCAGAATAGATTACCTTGCTTATAGCATACCTCGGTAACCCATATAGTAACTCGATAAACCCTTCTATTTACTCTATTCTTCAACTGTTCTCTGAAAACCTTCTCGGTGACCTCTGTGTCTCTGTAATAGTCTTCTCACACTCATGCACACACCTTTAACTCTTAACTCATGCTATATAAATAGATCTCTTAAGACAGTGATCCAATTCATTGCTTCGATCTTACAAAAACAATTCCTCAAATGAATAACTATACAAAATATTTCATTGGTTAGATTGATCTCAAAATCATACACAATCTTCTAGTGCAATTTCCAATGTGATAACGGTTAGATGTGCCTCGATCTTGTAACATGTTTTCATATGCATGTCCAGGTTCAATGAATCTAGTAACACGTTTCACTCGGTGTGTCATCTTTGCTACTCGGTAGACAGCTCAGTGTGTACTACGTTCTATGATTGCTTTCTTCTGTAGCCTACTAGACTGTGCATACCAACTTCTCTGTGTATACCGACTGCATGATTCGTTAGTATATAGTATGACTTTGAATATAAAAACTAATGGCAACTTGATAAGTAGTAACAGGTAACCCATAAAATAACTTGGTAAGCTCTTCTGTTTACTCTGTTCTTTGACTGTTCTCTGAAATCCATCTCGGTGACCTCTGTGTCTCTGACAGTCTCAATACTCAATGCTTTCCCATGATTTTGCTTTTCACATATGTTTGTCTTCACACTCATACACACATACCTCTATATCTATATCTGATCCCAATCCATGTTGTATAAATAGATCTCTTATGTCGGTGATCTGGTTCATTGCTTCGATCTTACAAGCATGATTTATCAAATGAATAACTATACAAAATATTTCATTGGATAGATGACCTCAAAATCATACACAATCTAGAAGTTAAATTTCCAATGTGATAACGGTTCTTTGTTCCTCAATCTTGTAACATGTTTCCACACATGTGTCTAGGTTCAATGAATCTAGTAACACATTTCACTTGGTGTATATCAACTCGGTGTATCATTATTGCTGCTTGGTAGACATAGAATGTTACTCAGTAGACATCTCGGTGTATACTAGGCTCTGTGACTACTTCCTTCTATAACCGACTACCTTGTGCTTACCGACTGAATATTTTGGTAGTAGTAACTGACTAGAGTATATAGAATGACTTTGGATATAAAACTAATGGCAACTTAATAAGTAGTAACAACACAAAAAGAGGGGATAGTTAGACCTTTCCAATCCTTTATAATGCAACCATCCCAAAATGAAAAATTAAAATTTATATTTATGTTCTTGATGTAAGCATTGACCTGTTCTGAAGTATATTTCTCAATTCCCTCTAGAACCAATTGAATTGGAGAATCTACCTGTCTAAAAATTCTTTTATTTCTTTCCCACCAAATTGACCAGATGATTGTTGTCGGGATACATTTCCAAATGCTTGCAAATAAAGAGTTTGTGAATAGAGAAGGCCAGGATTGGAATAGCTCCCATAAACTATAGGGCAGCGGCATAGATAGATTTGGTTTTTCCAAAACATGAATCCAGCATTGCTGAGCAAAGGAACACTTTAGGAGTAGGTGATCCACAGTTTCAGTTTCATCTTTGCATAATACACAAGTGAAAGAGTTAGAAATATGTAATCTTTCCAATTTATCACTTGTTAAGATCCTCTTTCTCAAAGCTAACCAAGCAAAGCAACCTACTTTAGGAAGCACCACACTATTCCAACAAAATGAAAAGGCTCTACTCTTAACTTGTTGGTTTTCCATATATTGAGAAGCCACATAACCATCTTTAACTGAGTATTTACTATCATGAGTTGGAGCCCATAACAATTTATCCTCTTGATTTTAAATATACACTCTTCTTTCTATCAATATTTCTTGAAAAACAAATCCTTTGATCATCTCTAATCAGTAGAACCCAAGGGTCTTACCAAATGGATTTCCCTGAAAAACCTTCCACACCAATAACATAATCTATCAAAAATGAGCCCCAATAATTTTTTATAGTTGGAATAGCATCCATTAGAAGCTTTGAAAACTTTAAAGGAGGCAGACCATTCCTTGAGTTCTCCCAAAATTGAATTCTCTCACCATTGTGAACCTCCCAAGATACATATCTTGTAATAACCTACCTACAAGACATCATGAAGTTCCAAACAGTTGACCCTTTTGGAGGATCAAGAGTTGTTATGACTCTGGAAGGGTTTAAAGAATCCAAGTACTTTTCCTACATGATTCTGCACCACTTCGTGTCTGGTTTGGAAACCATTTTCCACACAAGTTTACCCCCAAAGGCAATGTTTTTTTTAGATAACTCATGTAGACCCACTCCCCCTCCCCCTTATCATGTGCCATTGTCCTGAATTGATATAAGTAGGATCTTTTTTTCTTCTAACATATTGTCCCTCCATAAGAAACCTCTAATGAGTTTCTCAATTTGTTGAATGACTCCAGTAGGAGCTTTAAGGATTGACATGTAATAATTGGGAATGGTAGACAAGACTGTTTTTATAAGAAGTAATCTACCTGATAGGGACAACCAATGGGCCTTTGATAGGGAGATTCTCTCAAAATAGTTGCAATTTGGTTATTAGACTAGGAAAAGGTCTAATTGTGGGCTTCCTCATTTGTCTTATTCCCTACTCTTCTTTTTTGAATCAATCCCAACACCCAAACTCCTTTGGAGAACTCTCTACCACTTAAATTGCTCCAATTACTCAGACCCAAGGCTAGAACTCACATGAGTAAGTTCAACCTCCAACATGCCTAATCCAATGGTGTTCACTTATAGGGGACTAGGAATGTTATGACATGGTTTACCAAGTCCATCCATGTTGTTTTGGTGTCTGCTCCCTTTCATCTTCCTATGTTTAAGGCCTTGTAGCCTTATGAGCCCCTTTTAGCCCTGCTTTTATAGTTTTTGCCCTTTTGCTCTAAAATCTTCCAAAGGAACCCCCAAAATCTTTGTTGATGTGGATAACCACTTGGAAACTCTTCAATATTTTCAAGGTTAGATGGTCTATTATGTCCATATAGGTACGGTCCCCAAAATGGCTCTTTTCAAGGGTTTTTGTCTTGTGTACTTTCATCAATGGGGTTTGTAGGTCTCCACACCCTGTCAAGCCTCCACACTCACTCTAAGTCTCTTCCTAAAATCCAACTTCAATACCAAACACTTTTCACTAATAGATTTGATCACCCTTGCAAGAAATAAGGAAAAGAGCAGTCATGTTCCCTAGTCGGGCTATAGCAGAGCTCGCCTAGGGCATGATTTTACAATGATCAAAAGAAAATTACAGGACACAAAACTGAGTATTTACACTATACACAGACTCCATTACTTTAATCCCAAGGGTCTTTGAGAAACTACAATGAGAATTCAAGATGGAGCCATTTTTAGGGCCTTAACCCCTTTGCTCAGACCGAGAGTAGTGTAAACAAGAAAGAATTTTAATACACCAATTAAACCTACATAATGAAAGGATACAAATACTTTTTAAGCACCACAAAAACACATGCTAAGCATCCATGAAGGTATAGTACAGAAACTAATCCATCTGGTATAGACTGCAATAAACAATTTGACAAATTTTAATGAAAACCAGGAAATTGCTTCTAGTTGCTATTTAAAAATTCAATCTTAGAGCTTCCAACTCTTCTACAATGTTTTGAGTGACCTTATATATGCCCCCTTAATCAAATCCAACCACCAATCAGACCTCTAACTACCGATTTGAGCATTTTTCCAAAATTGCTCCCATTTTGACAAAATGTTGTCAAGCCACCATGACAACTTTTACTCTACAATGCATTTTGACAAATATTGCAAATCTTCACACTCTTGACCCCTTAAGATGATTTCCTAACATCAGATAAACATCTTCAAAAGCCTAATGATGCCTTACAAGGAGTTTTATAAAATTTTCTATGTGATGCCATTTAAGGCTTACAAAGGCACCTAGGCCCAAAACAGAGTAACTAAGATAAGTTTAATGACAAATAAAACTACCAAATAAACTCAAAGCACACTCTTGGAATCTTCAATAGTAATTTATTCAACCCTTGACCCAATGAGGATCAGTCACACCAAAAATTAAAAGTTCACTAAGAAACCTCAGGTGCTCCTACACCATACTCCCCCAATGAGAAACAAGTCAAGTGACTCCTTTAGGCAACAAAGAGAGGTCAATTCCAACCTTTGAAAATTCTTCTTCAAGTACCCAAGTGGCCTCAAGTTTGGGAAGATGTTTCCATTTAACCAAATGCTCCATGTAGGTGGTTTGCCTAGTCTTCTTGAGAATTCTTGAATACAACACCTTCTCAGCTTGTAGCATTGTTGGAGGTGCCAAAGGAAGATCTGAAAGTGACTAAGAGACATCTAAAACTCTATTGTACTCCTCCAGAATTGTGCCTTTGTAGTACACCAAATCTGCAACATTGAAAATAGGAGACAAAGCTATGTCCCTAAGTAGATCAATCTTGTAAGCATTTTGTCCATACTTAGCCAAGACCTTACAAGGTCCAACCCTTCTCATTTGAAGCTTCTTGGGTTCACCTTTTTGAAGCCTTAATTTTTTCAAGTGGACCATTACCAAGTCACCAACAACAAATTGCACATTCTTTCTCTTTTCATCCACTTTGTCCTTGATTCTTTGAGAGTTTTCTTGTAAACCTTGCCTAACTTGCTCATTAATCTCCTTCATAGACTGAGCCATATCAAAAGCATGTCCACTCCTCTACTCCATACTTCCAAGGTCTCTAAGCTCTGACACACTTCTTGGATGAATCCCACAAACTACTTCAAAAGGACTCTTGCCGGTTGATCTATTCACACTGTCATTATAAGAAAATTCAACTTGATGGATGATATGATCCCAAGCTTGACCATACTCCTTTGTCAAACATCAGAGAAGGTTCCCTAGTGTCCTATTAACCACCTCCATTTGGCCATGTGAGGATGGTATGATGAGCCAAAAGACAAGTTAGTACCCAATCTTTGCCATAAAGTTTTCCAAAAATGACCAATGAACTTGGTATCTCTATCTAACACTATGTTGATTGGCAAAACATGAATCCTAATGACCTCTTTGAATAAAAAATGAGCAATATGGCTAGCATCATGAGTCACCTTACATGGAATAAAATGAGCCATTTTACTGAATCTATCTACTACAACATAGATGCTATCAAATCTAGTTTTGGTCTTAGGTAAACCAACAACAAAATCCATACTTACACACTCGCATGGCTGGCTTGGGATAGGTAATGGCTGATAGAGTCTAGCATTGGAAGAGTTTACCTTTTCTTTTTGACAAACAACACATTGTTCAACATACTTTCTGATATCCCTTTGCATCTTTGGCCAAAAATAGAATCTTTGAACAAGTTCCAAGGTTTTATTCAACCCAAAATGACCACTTAAGCAACCATTATGCTTCTCTTGCATCAAGTTCTCTCTCATGGACCCTCTTGGCACACAAAGTTGTCCTCCTTTAAACAAAAGACCATCTTACAAAGTAAAATCTGCATATTCACTATGAAAATGACTCCTAAACTCTTGGCAAACCGTGTAGATGTCAATAAAATCTTCATCATCTTGATATAGCCCTTTCAAACTATCAACTCCAGTGCTCTTGAGCTACACTTCTTGAACTATTAGTAATCTTCTACTTAATGCATCAACAACCTTATTACATTGACCTTTCTTATTCTTAATGGTAAAACTATAAGATTGCAAGTACTCTACCCATTTGATATGCCTATGATTCAACTTTTCGTGGGAGTTGAGGAAACTAAGAGCAAGATTATCAGTATAAACGACAAATTCTTTAGCCAATAAGTATTGCCTCCATTTCCTAAGTGATTGAACAAGTGCATATAATTCCAAATCATATGAAGAATACCTTTTCTTGGCTTCATTGAGTTTTTCACTAAAGAATGCCACTGGTCTATTGTCTTGGCTTAGGACCGCTCCAACTTCTATATTGCTTGCATCATACTCAATGGTGAAGAGTTTGTCAAAGCTTGGAAGAAAAAGGATAGGTTGAGTAGCCACCTTTGTCTTCAAGAGTTGAAATTCTTTATGTGCCCCATTTGTCCATTGAAACTTAGTCTTTACACCTCCTTTGATTGTATCAAGCATAGGTGCACATATCTCACTGAACCCTCTAATGAACTTCCTATAAAACTGAGCCAAACCATGAAAACTCCTCACTTCACTCATTATTTTGGGTGTAGGCCAACTAATTATCACTTCCACCTTTGAGGTATCCATCTTCAAATCACCACTTGAGATTACAAACCCAAGATACAGCAACTCTTGTTTCATGAACTCACATTTCTCCAAATTGATAGCTAGTTATTCATCATATAGTTTCTTCAATACAATCTCTATATGCCTAAGATGTTCTTCTTTAAATTTACTAAAAATCAAGATGTCATCTAGATAAACAACAAAAAATTTACAAATGTAATCTTTGAGCACTTCTTTCATGAGCCCCATGAATGTGCTAGGGGCATTTGTGAGTCCAAATGGCATAACAAGCCATTCATAAAGACCTTCAGTGATTTTGAATGCTATCTTCCACTCATCTCCCTCCTTGATTCTGATTTGGTGGTAGCCACTCTTGAGGTCTATCTTGGTTAAATAATTAGCACCCCTTAAAAAATCCATCAAATCTTTAATTCTTGAAATAGGAAATCTATATCTAATTGTAATCCATTTGATGGGTCTTGAATCTATACAAAGTCTCCAAGTACCTCCTTTCTTAGGTGCCAAAATGGTGGGAACTGCACATGAGCTAATGTTCTTTCTTATAATACCATTATCCAAAAGTTCTTGAATTTTCTTTGCCACTTTTATGTTTTGCTCTGGTGTCATCTTGTACACTACCTTATTAGGAAATGAGGCTTTGGGTACAAAGTCAATCTAATGGCTTATGGCTCATTGAGGAGGCAAAGTAGCAGGTGTTCCATCACTTATAATCTCCTTAAACTGATTGAGTATTTGTTGCACTTCATCAGGAATACAAACTTTCTTATCCTTCTTTTCCTCTTTTAGGTTCACAACAAGTGCAAATCCCACTCCTTCTCCTTCTTTGAGAGTTTTTATGAACTCCTTTTCACCAACTAGTAGCAAATTTGAACCTTTAGATTTGATCTCTTCTCCATCTCCTATGGACTGAATTTTGTAAGTAACTCCATCCTTTTGAAATGTGTGGGAGTTTTTTTCTCCATGGTGTATTTCTTTTCTATCAAATTGCCAAGGCCTACCTAGGAGTAGGTGCCATGCATCCATTGGCAAGATATCACACAAAATATTGTCTTTGTAACCTCCTATGGTGAACTCCACCCAAGTTTTCTCATTCACCAAAACATGTTACCCCTTGTTGAGCCAAGTAACCCTATAAGGATCACTATGTGGGATTCTTTGTAGTTTGAGTTTGCTTACTGCTTCTTCTGACACTATGTTGTCAGTGGATCCTAAATCCACCACCACTCTACACACCTTAGCCATGATTTTTCACTTTATCCTAAATAAGGATCTTCTTTGACTAGGTTCCTCCTTTACTGGTTCTTCGATCAAAACTCTTCTTATCATGAGGTTCTCTCCAACCTCTGAATCTAAGCTCACCTCTAGTGACTTCACACTTGTTGTATCCTCTTAGATATAACTCACTCTCCTTTCACCTCCTTGGGATGAAGAAGACTTCTCAGGGCATCTATAGGCAGGGTGCCCAAGTTGATGATAGTTGTAGCACTTCATTGTGGAGAAATAGGACCCTCTTCTTGGTCCACTAGACCTTCCTCTACTAGAGTTGCTAGATCCCCTTCCTCTATAGCTACTCTTGCTATTGGAATCCCCACTTTTCTCTACCAACTTGGATTCCCCTTGGGATCTTTGGTCTACACCTCTTCCACCATAGCTACCTCTATGACCTCTACCATCTCTTCCCCTACCTCTGCCTCTATTAATTTGCTCTTGTTTCTTTTTTACTCTTCTCTTCCACCTTGAGTGCCAATTGATAGAACCCGTGGAAAGTACTAGGACACAACAAGCTTAGCGCTTCTTGGATATTCCACTGCAAACCATTCATGTACCTGGAAACCTTGATGCTTTCATCTCCTACCACCTTGGATCTCAAACACAACTTCTAAAATTCTTCAGTGTAGCTGCTCACATCTAGTTCTCTTTGTCTCAAATTTTGTCTCCTTTTGTGTAGTTGGATCTCATAGTGTTCTGGGATATAGGCTTCTCTCACCTTGGCTAACATTCCTTTCCAAGTGGCAATTGGGTTCTTACCCTCCTTTTGTCTCTCCTCTTGGATAAACTTCCACCAAGTCAAGGCTTCTCCTCTCAATCTAGATTTGGCTACCTTCACCTTTTGGGCTTCACTAACTCCATCACACTCAAAGTGATTCTCTACTCCTTCAATCCACTTCATAATCACTTTTGGTTCCATTTTTCTACAAAAAAGTGGCACTCCTTCTAGGGACTTACCCCCTAAGGCTTTCATGGCTCTAAGGAAAGGTTCTTCTCGAAAAATAGGATTTGGTTTAGGTGCTCCATCCTCCTCTACCACTTCTTTACCCTTTTCTTCATTGACTTTGATAGTCACCTTCTCGATTTTGTCTTCTACTTCACCTAGTTTATTCTCCAATCATTGTAACTTTTGCCTGAGGAGTCTATTCTCTTCCTCTTGGTCTTCCCTTTTGGCCAACTTTGCATTAGTCACCATACTCAAACTATTTTCACCCACTGATCAAATCTCAGACATAAACTAATTCCTTCCCAAGTCTTATTGGGCTCTGATACCACTTTGATAGGGAGATTCTCTCAAAAGAGTTGTAATTTGGTTATTACACTAGGAAAAGGTCTTATTGTGGGCTTCCTTGTTTGTCTTATGCCTTACTCTTCTTGTTTGAATCAATCCCAACACCCAAACTACTTTGGAGAACTCTCTACTACTTAAATTGCTCCTATTACTCAGATCCAAGGCTAGAACTCACATGAGTAAGTTCAACCTCCAACATGCCTAATCCAATGGTGTTCACTTGCAGGGGACTAGGAAGGTTCTGACATGGTTTACCAACTCCATGTTAGGATTCCCAAAGATACTGAGAGGGGGATGAATCAGTATCTAACTGGTTAGCAGATTTTTTGATCTTATTAAACAATTTGCATTCCAAAACAATGTACCGGTAAACCAAAATTAATGCAGTAAATAAGAACAATAAGCATAAAATAGAAATCACACCATAACATGATATTTTAACGAGGAAACCCGGTGTGGGAAAAACCTCAGTGGGCTTTTTGACCCACAATATTCACTTACTGGTCAATAAATGAATATGACTTACAATAGGGGCATGCACATGCAAGAAGGCCAACTGCTTAAAGCTCACTACTTAATTATAAAAGGAAGTCTCACTAACTTAAAAAATAGATTATACAAATCCAATATCATGTACTGCTTCGGTTCAGCATCTGCTATGCCAGGTTCAGTACCAGTTTAAGCTCATACAATAACCATAAACCTTAGTCCAAAATCTGCCTTTATATTCGCATATTACTTCTGCAATAATCTAACCATGTTCGCATCTTAAATGATCTACAAGATCTCATACTTACATATGATTCCTATTACAATTCTCCTTGTCTGCTTACAAAAAATATATTACAATTAAATACAAAATGTAATAAACAAAATCCTGTCAGCTGGAGTGCCGGTAATCATCTTTGTCGCTACCGGTAAACTATCTGTCGGTGTAGAGTTTGTCGGTGTTGGTGCCATAGGATTGCAAGGTTTCCATCAATGACAATACCTTCAATCACCTACAATTTCTTATTGGAGTGTGCATTTTCCAACAATCTCCCCCTTTGGCATTGATGGCAACACTCATGAGCAAAAGTAAAAATTGTATCCAAAATGTGTTGTCCAAAAATCTTACCAAAACTGTGTGATCCCCCTAAGAAAATGATCTCTAAGTCATTGTTTTTCTCATCTCCACTACTCCCCCTTTGACATCAATGACAAAGGTTGTCAAAAATGACAACTGAGTGTAGTTCTCAGCTGGATCCCTGTAACCGGTGGGTTACAATCTGAAATATGTCTGCTAGTACAAAATTTAAGTTGTTAGTGAGCCTTTCACTATCTTTTAATGTTGCCTCTGTCCTTTGGATGGTACCGGTGAGTATGTGCATTTTCTCTTTCGGTGTCTTAAGTCCTGGAACAAGTGCCTCTAAAATATCTTTTCTCAAAGAGATGAGGATGTCAAGTTTTAGACCAAGTCTACATTTCAGTTCCTTAGCCTTGTATTGTATTCTTTCCTTTTTCTTTTCCAATTCTTTAATTTTTTCCTCAAAACCTGCAATTTTTTGGTCTATTACCAATAAGGGTTCTGATGAACCAATGAGATTGTCAACTATATCATTTATTTATGTTTGTATTGTGTTGATCTCCTTATCTATATCTGCTGTCAAAATATTTGTCTTGCATGTGTCTTTGTACAGCTCCTTAAATTTTGTTAATGTTTTGTTTAGTGTCGATAGGAGGGTGTTAATGTGTTCCATGCACTTCTTTATAGTCTCATCAAAGAATTTTTCTTTTTCCTTAATCATTTTCTCACTGAAAGTCTCCTCATTAATCTGATCAACTGTCAAAAGATTGTCGGTGATATATTTAGACAATGTGTCTAGTTGACTCAAAGAATTTTTATTTTCCACATTGCACTTGGGTGCAATCAATTTCAATAAAGGAATTTTGTCATGAATAGCCTTATATGCCTGTGCAATACACTTTGTGATTTTCTTGATGGAATCCAATAATACCTCTGTTACATTTGTCGGTCTGAATTATGTCATGGAAGAACCAAAAGATTGTCCAACTACCTTAACAATATGCAATCTGTCGGTGTGAGTAACCTCTTTGCTTGAGTTGACCTCTGGTAGGTCAGTTTGTGTCTGCATCTCAACTAGCAAGGTTTTGGGTTTCTTAGCTATTGTCGATGGCACTATCTTTGTCTCAACCTGTTTCTCTTCATGTTTCTCAGAATGTACCTCTGTCGGTTTCTCTATGCTTTCCATTGTCGGTTTCTCTGATTGTGTCTCAATATTATCTACCAGTTTATCTGTATGTACCTCTGAACTATCTAATGTCGGTATCTCAATAGATTTTATTGTATTATCAGTATCCGGTTGCTCTAACTCAGTAGGTTTTTCAGTGTGTACATCAGTGGTATCTATTTTTCCAGTATCCAGGGGATCAGTTGATTGTTGAGTGTGTGTTGCAATCCCAATCTCAACATTTCCAACTATATCCTCAATATGTGTTTCAATAGTAATATCCTTAGCCGATGGCTTGGTTGCCACATCATTCTTCTCAGTGGTTTCCTTATCAACCATAATGTTTACTTCATGTGTATCAATATTCATCATAAATAATACTTCTAAATCAGGAGTGGTGTATTCATGCATTGTCTCCATACTCTCAACATTATCTGTTACCGGTGGGGTATCAACAGTTTCAATTAGTGGAGTATCAGTAGGAGGTGGGGGCAAGTTATCTGTTACTTTTATGCTCGAAGGACCACCTACCTTGCCTTTACCTTTATCCTTTTCCTTTTGATAAACTTTGAAAGTCTTTGGTCATTTAAGTTCTTTTCCACAAAGAAAATATTCCATTTGTTTGTTGTTTCTTCAATGATCTCATTTACTCTACCAACCATTAAAGCTACATGTCGATGACCAGTGGAAAATACTGTCCGGTTTGCCTCACTTATTAGTTCATCAATTTCTTCTATTGATTTTACTAGGTGAACTGCAAGTAATTTTTCTACCCTTATCTTCTTGTCCAGTTCCACAATTGCTAACCTTTTTGCATCTAATCTTCTGTACAAGTCACTTGGTAAGTCATCTACAACTTCTATCAAGAATTTCTTGTAAATGTCTAAGTGTAAAATAACACTGTTTTCTATACTTTCTTTTTCCTCATTTGTAAAAGTACTATACAACTTGCTAACATTTGACAAGTTTCCATCTTTAGTTATTTCATTCAAAAGATTGTCAAGTGGAGGGATAACTTGTTTTTCCTTCCTCTTCCTTGGTGTTATTTTCTTTGTCGGAGGCCTTACTGCCTGTTGTTTCCTTCTTGTTCTCTTGGGTATAGGAGCGGGTGCCAGTGAAGGTTTCCTTTTTCTTTCTACTCTCTGAAACTCTACTGATATTTCACTATCAGAGGAGGTACCAACCGGTGAAAGATGTGTTTCTGGTTGTAATCCTTCTAAGTCACTCTCCTTGATACCAGTCATATTTAGTATGTTTTCCTTAATCTCTTTTGCTTGTCTTGTTGCTTTTCTAATTGTTTGTTCTATTTTCTTTATTCGTTTATGTGATTGAACTTTGCTTTCAATAGTTTCTACACTACCAAATACTTCTTCTATTGGTTCTCTAGGGGCTTCAAGGAGGGTTTAGCATATATTTCTATTATGTTTTCATCTGCCTCATAACCCATTTCAGTTACCCAAATTGTTCTAGGAACCACTGCCTCCATCCAGATTTCGTCCTTCTTTATAACAAAGCATATTTCCTTTTGGTATTTGTCAAGTATGGATTGAGATAGTCTTTCCCTAATATTCATTCTAGGCTTAAGTGCCTGAAAGTGTTTAATTATGTTCTTTTCCTTGTCATCTCCCATGTTGTTAAAGATATCCAAAAGTTGTTTTCCTATCGGTATGTCAAAACCAAATTATTTTCTACCTATACCAGGAACTTCTTTAGTGATGTATAGCAAAAGACATACAAGTAAGTTACCAAATCTGAAAGTACCTTTCTTTTCTCCTTTGATTTTCTTCAGATTATCAATCAATTCATCTTTTAACCATGCACATATGTCAATCTTTGCATTACTATTCACCAAGTCATAAGCACTCTTGATAAATAAACTAGAAACAAAGTTTAGTCTATTGGCATGTGTAGTCTTGTATTCTAGAATCATGCTAATGAATCTTACATTAATATCCTTTACATCATTTACTCTCAAGGATCCTCTATCATGGGTTGCACTGGTTAGGGTCATTACAGTGTCATTAGAAACCTTCTTTCTTTTTTCTAGTCTACTACCGGTGGAAGGTAAGGTAGTCACTGCCCTAATTGCTTCTTTTGTAATCTTATGGATGGAATCTAGTCAAAAGAACTCCCCATGAACTCTGCTAAGTACAATTCTTATAACTTCCTTGGGAAAATCAGCAATGCTAAGTATCTCCACAAAACCTAGGGTTTCAATTATCTTGTGTTCCGGTTTTATATTACCATTTTCATCACAAATTACAGTCCTATACATGTTCATAATCTCATCAGCACCAAGTTCCTCAATATGACAATGTATGTAAATTCTAGGGTCTTCAGCATAAGCAACTAGTTTGGGAATTTTAGAAAATGCTCCTAGAGTATCATCCTGCTTTGCAACTTCGGGTATGATTTTAAATACGGACCTAGGCCATTTAACCACTTCAATTATAGTAGGGTTTGCAATTAATTCAAGTGTAGAGGAGGAAGCCATTGTATAAATACCTTAATCTTCCTTTAGGTTTGAATGCTTGAATGATTTGCTTCACTTCTCACTATGGATGCCTTCACTCGGGTTTTTTGCGTTCTAAGGAAGTTTGAATGCTCGGTGACTGAAAAAGAGTGAAAAACACTTGCTTTATAATGTCATTTCCTTCAACTACCATAATAAATGCCTATTAGTTAAGTGAAAACTTAACTCATCTACCGATAAAGAAGCATTTCATCTTCTTACCATCAACCGAGGGTAAACTAGCATGTTTTCAATTTGTTGATATACCCCCAAGGGATTTCTTTTTAGTTTGATGAAGAATCTCCTGCCGGTGGAGTGATACTTTGTTCTACCAGTGAAGGAATAACTTCATTAACATTCTGATCTCTCTTTCTAATCCATTGCTTTGAAAATTCTTGCTTTACCTCTTCAACCTTCTCTTTACCTTTCAAACTGGGTCCTTTGTTATTTGTCGGTGATGCCTTACTTCTACAAAATTTTGCAATATGTCCAATCTTGTTACAAGCATAACAAGTCACATTATTTTTCTGAATAGCTTTTCCATATCCTATGTCGATATGTGTCTACATTGATTAAATAAGTGTCCAAATCTTCCACAAACATAACAACTTACATTCATTCTGCAATTTTCTGAATTATGACCAATTTTGTTGTATTTAGAACATTGACCGGTGGGTGCATTAGTGTTCTAATAGTTTCTAGATCTACACTAATTTTCTCTATGACCATACTTGTTACAGTTAAAGCATTTCCCATTACTTTGTATGCATTAGGTTGTCAAAGCCAAGACCATTAGTGTCTCCATTAAAATTCTGATTTTTCAACGTGTCATCAAGTTCTTCTAAACTTTTCTTGAATTTCTCCTTATGTTGATTTGCAGTAGCCAACTCACTTTCCAAGAAATCTTTTTGTCTCATGAGTTCAATTTTATCATGTTCCAAGTGAATTAGATCTGTCTTCAACATATCATTTTAATGATTGATTCTTAGATTCTCATTTGCAACTTCATTGATTCTCCTAGCCAAGTCATCTTCATTCTTCTTTCTATCTTCAATGTCTTTACAAAATCTCATAGTCATATCTTGCATTTCATTTCTCAAGGTCATATTCTCTTGTTTCATCTTGCCTACAAGATCATTAAAAGTTTCTTTTTCATCATCTTTTTGCATCTTCTCATGAAGTTCTCTTCTTTTATTCCAGGCAATAGTATAATTCTCCTAAAGTCCTTGAATGATTTCCTATGCAACCTTCAAATCATCTTCAAGTTTGATATTATTCAACTTTTCTGCGTCATAATCTGCAAGAGTTGTTTCCAATTGCTTTCTCAAATTATCCATCTGTACTGGTGTCAGAATCTCCCTCAAGTTGTTAGGCTTTTGAAAAAAGAGGACCAGGCTTTGATACCAATTGTTAGGATTCCTAAAGATACTGAGAGGGGGGGTGAATCAGTATCTAACCAGTTAGCAGATTTTCTGATTTTATTAAACAATTTGCATTCCAAAATAGTGTACCAGTAAACCAGAATTAATGCAGTAAATAAGAACAATAAGCATAACATAGAAAGCACACCATAACACAATATTTTAATGAGGAAACCCGGTGTGGGAAAAACCTCGGTGGGATTTATGACCCACAATATTCACTTACTGGCCAATAAATGAATATTACTTACAATAGGGGCCTGCACATGCAGGAAGGCCAACTGCCTAAAGCTCACTGCTTAATTATAAAAGGAAGTCTCACTGACTTACAAAATGGATTATACAAATCCAATATCATGTACTGCTTCAGTTCAGCATTTGCTATGCCAGGTTCAGTACCAGTTTAAGCTCATACAATAACCATAAACCTTACTCCAAAATTTATCTTTATATTCGCATATTACTTCTGCAATAATCTAACCATGTTCGCATCTTAAATGATCTTTAAGATCTCATACTTATATATGAGTCCTATTACAATTCACCTTGTCGACTTACAAAAAAGATATTATAATTAAATACAAAATGTAATAAACAAAATCTTGTCGGTTGGGGTGTCGGTAATCATCTTTGTTGCTGTCGGTAAACTATTTGTCGGTGTAGAGTTTGTCGGTGCCAGTGCCATAGGATTGCAAGGTTGCCATCAATGACAATACCTTCAATCACCTACAATTTCTCATTGGCATGTGCATTTTCCAACACTCCATCCATTCTTTTTAGGTGTCTTCTCCCTTTCATCTTCATATCATTTTCATGATTCCTATGTTTAAGGCCTTGTAGCCCTATGAGCCCCTTTTAGCCCTCCTTTTACGGTTTTTGCCTTTTTTCTCTAAAAAAATCCAAAGGACCCCCCAGAAGCTTTGTTGATGTGGATACCCATTAAACACTCTTAAATATTTTCAAGGTTAGATGGTTTGTTATGTCCGTAAACGTACGGTCCCCAAAGTGGCTCTTTTCAAGGGTTTTAGTCTTGTGTGCTTTCAACAATGGGGTTTGTAGGTCTCCACACATTTTCAAGCCTCCACACTCACTCTAAGGCTCTTCCTAAAATCCAAATTCAATACCAAACACTTGGCACTAATACATTTGATCACCCCTGAAAGAAATAAGGAAAAGAGCAATCATGTTCCCTAGTCGAGCTATAGCAGAGCTCGCCTAGGGCATGATTTTACAATGATCAAAAGCAGCTTAAAGGACACAAAATTGATTATTTACACTGTAAATAGACTCCATTACTTTAATCCCAAGGTTTGTTGAGAAACTACAATGGGAATTCAAGATGGAGCCATTTTTAGGGCCTTAACCCCTTTGCTCAGATTGAGAGCAGTGCAAACAAGAAAGAATTTTAATACACCAATTAAACCTACACAATGAAAGGACACAAATACTTTTTAAGCACCACAACAAAACATGCTAAGCATCCTTGAAGGTATAGTATGGAAACTAATCCATCTGGTATGGACTGCAATAAACAATTTGACAAATTTTAATGAAAACCAGGAAATAGCAACTTTCTAGTTGCTATTGAAAAATTCAATCGTAGAGCTTCCAACTCTTATATAATGTTTTGAGTGATCTTATATATTCCCACTCAATCAAATCAAACCACCAATCGGACCTCTAACTACTGATTTGAGCATTTTTTCAAAATTGCTCCCATTTTGACAAAATGTTGTCAAGCCACCATGACAACTTTTACTCTACAATGCATTTTCACAAATATTGGAAATATTCACATTCTTGACCCCCTAGGATGATTTACTAACATCAAATAAACATCTTCAAAAGCCTAATGAGTCCTTACAAGGATTTTTACAAAATTTTCTATGTGATGCCATTTAAGGCTTACAAAGGCGCCTAGGCCCAAAACAAAGTAACTAAGCTAAGTTTAATTACAAAACAAACCACCAAACAAACTCAAAGCACACTCTTGGACTCTTCAATAGTCCTTTATTCAACCATTAATCCAATGAGGATCAGTCACACCAAAAATTGAAAATTTACTAAGAAACCTCAGATGCTCCTGCACTAGCCTTCCATGTGGAAATGGCATTCTTAATTCTGTCTATAATAGCTTTCCAACAAGTTGACTTATTGGCACCCACAAAAAAAGGAATGCCTAGATATGTGGTGGGAAGGCATTCTTGTGAGAAACCCAAGGTATCAACAATTTTCCTTCTGACAACATCATTTGTATTAAAAACATAGATCTTTGATTTCTGGGCATTAATTCTTTATCCCGAAACTGCCATGTAAAGATCCAAAGTTTGCCTGATCTGCTTTTCCTACTGAACATTTGATTTACCAAACAATAGTGTGTCATCAACAAATAAAGAATGTGTGACTGACATAAATTTTCCTTCAATATGAGCTCCCCTCCAAATCCCTTGAATTCTGCTAAAAGCTTCTGCCATGATTATAAATAGAGAAGAGGATAGGGGGTCTCCTTGTCTCACACCTTGTGAGGCAGCAAAGAAACTAATAGGAGCACCATTAATTAACACTAAAAACTGAGCTCTTGAGATACATGCCCTGGTCCACTTACACCACTTCTCAGCAAATCCAAATTTGCACAAGACTTTAAACAAAAAAGACCAGTTAAGTTTATCATAGGCTTTCACCATATCCAATTTGACTACAAAAGAAGAGACATTGTTGGAATGGATGGAGTGCAACACTTCATGGGCCACTAATTGTTGGTATTTTGGTATGGTTTTGCCATTGATGTCAACACCTATTAACACTTATCAACTCTAACACTTTGGAGAATCAGCAACATTCATCGGCAAGCACGTGACTTATGCACAGTCACCGGCAGGATATAATGTTCACCGACACTTGGAATGGCATGGAAAACACCTGGTTATGTTGAAGACATCTTTTGGACACTTTGCCTTGGATATTTGTTCATTGGCATATTCATATTTGCATATCTGTTGTTACCAACAAATAGGTCCAGGTTATACACCGACAGGTTTATCTTTTCCATATGAGCATGGCACGCTATGGAGATGTCTTATTATTGTTGTAAATGCATCAAGCCGACATGTTGAATTGGTTATTGCATCGAACATTGTTTTATTTGTAAATTGATTTTATTGTAATATCCTTTGGAGCCAACCTACTAAAATTGGTCTTAGGTTATGATATAAATGTAAGCTCTTATTTGTAAGATCGGACAAGAAATGCGAAAAAGAATTGTGTGAAGGTATATGTGAGAATAAGCAGAGCTATACATGCAGATATCATTTGAAGGTTGAAGGAGGGTTTTTGTGAAGACAATCAGAACTACACCAGTACTGAATCCAGCATAAAAAGATGCTAATTTGAGAAATACATCCTTATTGGATTTAACCATCCAATTGTAGTCAGTGTGACTCCTATTTGTGTTTGAGCAGTGAGCTCTAGGTGCTTGGCCTTTCTGCATGTGCATACCTCATTTGTATACACATACTATCTGCAGTAGTATCATCTGATTGTGGGTAAGGTTTTCCACCATGGTTTTTCCCCTTACAGGGTTTCCACATACAAATATTGGTGTTATGTGTTGTGGATAACTTTGTCTTTTTGTTTCATGCATTAATCTTTACCGATATTGCAATTAACTGATAAAACTGTCTACCGGCATAAAAGACCGGTTTACCAATATTAAGCATTAAGTTGGTTAAGTTGTTTTTGGTTTGAATTTATTAGACAACGTATTCACCCCCCCCCCCCTCTCAATTGTCTCCAGGACCTAACACTAATGCACCTTCCATAGTCTCTCTTCCTAGTACAAAACCACCCTGTTCTAGAGATATGATTTTGAAAATCAATTCCTGCAGTCTCAGATAAATGTCTTTGGTAATAATCTTATATATTGTATTGCATAACGAAATGGGCCTGAAGTTTGCAAAATATTTGGGCTCTTTGATTTTCAGAATAATATCAATATTAGTTGTATTGAAATTTAGAAGAATGGATGAACTCTTTCTTGACTCCTCCAGTACTGCCAGCAATTCAGAACCCAAAACATCGCAACATTTTTGGATAAAAAGAGCCATAAAACCATCCGGACCCGAAGCTTTATCCGGGGGGAAAGAAAAAACCACTTTACAAATCTCTTCAATTTTGAAAGGAGCCAATAATTGTTGATTATTAAGGGGACAAACAACATGAGGAATAGCATCCATAATCTCCTACTCTTGAACATCAAGTGGAAGGTCTGAAGAAGCAAGAGCAAGTAAATTCTTCAAGTAGTTTACTCCTTCATCTTGAATTTCTTGTGCATCTCGAAGGGTTTTTCCTGAGGAAGCTTCCTTAATGGAAAATATAGTATTGGCTGCCCTCTCTTTCTTAGCTGACATCTAAAAAGTTTTGGTGTTTTTATCCCCTTCCCTTAACCATAGCTCACGAGACTTTTGTCTCCAGTATTCCTCCTCTCTCTTATAGATTTTTTCCTTCCACCTGAACCTGTTTCTTCTTAGCAAACAAATCTGAATCTAGCCCTTTAGAAAAGATTTGTTCATTAATTTTATGCAACTGGTTTTCAACAATTTCTTTTTGAGCAAATATGTTTTTGAAGACTTCCTTATTCCATATTTTAATTTAAGCTTTAACATACTACACTTTTTTATAAAGCTTAAACATTTTGGTGCCCACCACCTAAGGGGCACTTACCCACCACTGTCAAATCAAGGCATGAAAGTGGGGATGTTGGAACCACATCCTTTCAAACTTGAAAGAAGGTTTATGCTTATGTTTTGGCAAGGCTATAATTTTATCAATGCTCAAAAGGATAGGGAAATGATATGAGCCTGATAAGGTTAAAATTTGAACCTGCAAAGAATAGTTTTGAGCCCTCCACTCTTGTGGAAAGAGGAATCTATCTAATCTCTCTTTAATTTTTAAGAAGCCAGATCTCCTATTAGTCCATGTAAAAAAATCATTTTGCAGAAGACTGTCAAACAAGTCATTATCATTTAGAAACTCTTTGAAATCTTCAATAATCCTAATAGGGGGGCAAATACCACCTTTTTTCTGCTCTAGTGAAGTAATTGCATTAAAATCTCCCCCCAAAATAACATTTTACCCTACAACTTGTTGAATGATCATAGTGAGAGAGGACCATAAATTATTTTTATCATGGGTAGATGTTGGGCCATAAACATTTATCAAATTTAAAAACATGTCAAAGTGCTTTATACTAATATGTTGCCAATTAGTTCTTTGCTTCACAAGTTGTGCAATTATAGACTTTGGATTCCAAAGCACAGCAAGACCTCCTGAAACTCCTATACTTCGGTTGTGTGTTAATTTCAAATTTGACCATTTGGCTACTATTTTCTGAAAAACCTCATCTGACATTTTGGTTTCTTGAAGAAAAACTACATATGTCTGAGAAGAGTCAAGTTGTAGCTTGATTCTCTTCCTTTTCTCGGAGGCATTTATACCCCTGACATTCCAAGACAAAAATTTCATACCTATTGAGGAGAACTACATTTAGTCCTCCTCGTAACTCTCTTTGTAGCTGAGAATTTTTTATCAATGGTAGTTTGGACACCAACCTCAATTTATTCTTTTGCTTTAACATCTTTTGACTTTCTCCCTCTTTTTTTAGGAGTTCTCAAATCTGATTTACTTGAAGAAGGTGTTTGGGAAAGGGAAAGGGTTTCATAAAAATCAAAACTTCCCTTAAATTGATCTTCTTCCAAAGGCATATTGTAAGAGACAAAACCTATCTGCTCTTCCTCTAATAGAACCTCTTTTCAGTCAATTTTTGGTAGATTTCTTGGAAACTCAACCGATGATAGTTGGTGACCGATATCAATGTCATCCAGTCCAGAGTCAAATGGACCAAAATAATGCATATTTTTTAGATTAGCATGATCCACTGGCAAAACTTCATCAGTTGCAATATCTTGAATTTGAGTCACTGCCTTTTGATTCCCAATAATCCAGTCTTCAAAGTGAGACTATGAAAATATCTTAGGGCCCTCAAATTTAGTTAAATGAGACATGGTATCAACTTTACCACTCATGGTAGATCCAACCTTATCAACATGACCTACTAAGTGCACGTAATTAGCATAATTTCCCAGCATTTCCTCTTGAGCAATTTCATCAAAACGTTGAGAAGCCACACTTAAAATCAACTCATTTGCCATTCTTTGAAGCTCTTCTTTTGACTTATTGTTTCATTTAACAAAAGGCAAGAAAGGAGAGAGTGTCTCTTTGTGAACGATATCAATTGAATCTCTCTAGAAGATTAAATTTTGAACAATATTTTCCAATTGAAAGTGAGATCAGAGTCCTTCATGTGAAATATTGAAAATATTTTGTCTATGACCCAATAATTTATGCAGCCAAAGTGGTCCAGTCAAAGAAAAACTAGAGTAGAAAGCCTTTCCAAAGTACCAGCTCCTATCAAAACCTAATAACTTGTGCTTCCTTTGAATAGATGGGAGAAATAGATTAAGAAGTACATCTAATGGTGCTTTAAAAATCAACTTAAAATTGATTACATTTAGGTCCTTATGATTAGGAGGCACAGATGAATAGTTTGGAGGGGTATTTACAAACAATGACTCAAAAGGGACATTTGAAATCATCTTGTCCTATACCTTAAGCAGCAAGAATGAAGGCTCACCGCCCAATCCCTCATCCTCATATTGACCTCTGTTCTTTGTCAACTGTAAAGAGCATTGAAAGGGATACGAAGTGTGATCTTTGCACACAAAAATCATTTGTTGAGAAGTGCCCTGGCACTGAGTCTTGTAGTGACCCAAAAAATTCTGATGTTGATCTACATAGGTAGCATTTTCGATTTCTATTTTCTAATCCCAAATACCCCACTTGCTTTGAATAGAGATTGAGTTGGGAAAAGGCTTTGAAAGATTGAGAAGAAGACACACTGTGACTGGAAAATGGATAAACTCAAATGGAATCAAATCATGTTTTATAAAAATTCCAAACTTATTTGCCAGAATTTCAATAATATCAAGATCTATGTATTCTAAAGGTTAGTCTGGAAATGATATTCAGAAAGACATGAATTGACACAAATTTGGGTCAAGCTTAAAATTTGGAACCCAAGGCAAAGTAAAAAGCCCCGATCCCATGCAATACCAACCCTTGTGTTTATGGACTTCATCTCTATTCTCTTTCAAATCAAATAAAACAATTAAGAATTTCATTGTGAATCTATGAATGAAATAGTCTTAACTCCTATCCACATTTTTTTGCCCATTCCATAATATCAAAAAGCTGAAGATTTTGGTCCTAGAATTCACCTATGAGTGTCGTGTCCTTTAAAAAAATTATATGAGAGGAAAGTAGCCTGGCAATGCAATACTATAATTGTTGTTAATGAAACCATCATCAACATCTCTCTTTATGGGATGATCCTCGGTCCTATCTTTGTCAGTTTTTGGAACCTTCTTTCTCCAAGTTCTGCTATATTTATTTGGTATGAAGGGAGCATGAAATAATAATGCTGATGGCTGATGATTATTTTTGTGCTTCTGACCCTGCCAATCTTTACCTACGAAACCCTGTTGCAAACCTATCCTTCCTGCACCTCGACTGGGTCCTAGAGAGTTTTCCCACCCATTGCCCAATTCGAATTTTGGGTAGCGGTAGCTCTCACTCCTCCTCCTCTCCATTAATACAAAATAAACTAATAAATCAAAACAAAGAATTTTTTCTACCAAAAAAAACTATTAATCTTTATTAAAGTATAGTTGCAAATTTCTTAATTAAGAATATTAAGAAAATTAATTATCTTATATTTAATTGGTTCTTAAACTTTAGGCAATATGGGAGAACTTTTTATTTTGAATCTTTTTTAAAGATTGCAGAATTGTTTTATGCTCTCTTCCCTCTCTCGCTCAAATCACTACATTGAATAATTTCTAATATTAATTAAAAAATTATTTTTTCAAAAGAATACTAAAATAATGAGTTTTAATTGTTTGGAAAATATTAATAATTTTTTTCCACTTATTTTCAACATTTAAATACTTATATTTTTTTAATATTTCAAACCCTCTTTAATATCACCATTACCATAACATACCAATTTTCTATCTTAATGTTGGCTCTTGCATTTTAAAAACCAAGACATGGAGGCACTAGCAACGCATGCAAACTTTGTGACATTTATATAGTAAACTTTTCCAATATATAGCATGTTTTTTTTTATGAATAGGCATTTCATTAAAATAAGTATAAAGTATACACTATTCACAAAAAAATGTGGGAGGAAGAGATCACTCCACAAGAGTCACACGGGCCCAACCCAAAAATAGCAAGTCAACTAAAATGCCATAAACATAAAAAAAAAAAAAAGCCTAAATGGCTAGAGCAGTAGAAGAGGAAGGAGGTGAGGGATCTAAATCATTGTTTTTATCTCATACATCAGCGGGGTCAGGAGGGGGGTCAGGGAGGTCCCACCCCTCCTCATTAGCCTCGATAGTATCCTCATTATCCTTCTGAGAAGGAGAGATTGCCAAAGCCAACTGAGGAACCACCTTGGAAGAGCTGGGCTAGATAGAATCTGGTCATCCAGAACCACCAAGAGTTGAATAGGTACCACCACTCGCAGGTCAACTAGAACCGCTACGAGCCAAAGAGGTACCACTGCCTGTAGGCCACCTAGAGAGAGAGCTACCATGAGGCAGAGAAGTTGAGTGGCGACATGAGGAATCCCTCCACCCACCAGAGTGGTGGCAAGGATCCTGTGAACGATGAGTGCGGGAACCACCAGCCGAAGAGTTGCGGCCGCGCTGATGGCCACGGGCTGAAGAACAGTCACTAGAGGCAGTCAAATCCGAGAGAATTATGGAAATCGTACATGGGGCATTGTCCCAGTGATCAAGAAAAGTCTGTAGGTGGGCCACTTCTAGTGCCACTTTATTGGCCTGCACATGAATCTATAACATCAAATTATTGCATATACAAGCTTTAGCGTACAAAAAAACATTAATATCAAGAGTGTTGTGAGAAAACATAACAACATTTTTGTAGATGTATAAAAATGACCACTTTCCTAAGTGACTATTTAATATTCATTTTAACCTCATTCCTCTATTTATTTAAATGAATTACTTAATTTATTTAATTAAGTTCACCTAAGCCTTTCATAGCCTTTGATTAAATAAATCACTTTATTTAATTAATTTCCCTTTCTCCCCTTTTAATTAAATTTACATTTGATTAAATTGATCTGTGCAAGTAAATAAATATAATTTATTTATTTAAATCGCCCACTTGTGTTTATGCAAGTTGCATCTATTTTTACTGAAATAAAGTAATTTATTTTAATTAAAATTCCCCTCCATCCACTTGCAAAATCCTACATCTCCCACTTTCTTCTCTAAACCCCCTTC
The DNA here is from genome assembly GCF_030272615.1 of Cryptomeria japonica. Classification (NCBI taxonomy): domain Eukaryota; kingdom Viridiplantae; phylum Streptophyta; class Pinopsida; order Cupressales; family Cupressaceae; genus Cryptomeria; species Cryptomeria japonica. Next base: position 60,114,550 of record NC_081407.1, on the reverse strand, counting down.
TAGATTCTTCTAATCACATCTAAATTAGCCTAATCCATCTCCTAAATATTGTCACATCCCTAAGCAAAGGGAAGTCACTTCTCAAACCCTCAAAGTCTTTGAAAACCATTAAAGGCTTTATGTCTTCAACAAGTTAACATTTAAAGTCTTCCTAACCATTAATGGTTAACTCAACCCTCTTGCATGATTAGAGACTTTCTCTCTAACTCAACCTTCATCTAACCCAAGGGTCTCATCAAGCATCCATTGCTTTGACCATGGTTATCCCTTTAACCTTTGCACAAGAGTTTATCCTTTGGGTAAAAACATTATCCAATGGATAACCTTAACCTAACCTTAACCCTTACCTCCTAAGGTAACCATCATGTCTTCTCAAGCATTTAATGCTTCTTACATCTCCTCTCAAGAAGAATTTTGTTGACAATTGTCACCATTTCATTGGTGAGAATTGTAAACATGGATTGATAACTTTCAATCCTGGCCCTTGTTAAGATTATTCAATCTTGACCTTCCATTGCCTTGTTTTTCTTATAAATAGAGCTCTCATTCTCTCATTTTTATATATCCAAGTCTTTAGTATCAAATGTATAGACATTTTACTAAGTATATCCAAGTTTCATGCATCTAATCTATAATCATTTTTAAATCAAGCATTTAGCCTCTTTTTGAATAGAAATCATCCTAATAAGCATTTTAAGAAGCATTTCCATTATCATAGCACTCTCATATTAGACTAGAATATCATGTTAGGATAGACATACTAATCTTTTATCTTATCATCATATCCATTCTAGTTTAAATAATATTAGATTTAATATCATACATAACTAGGAATACATTCATATTAAGTTGATCAAACATCCCTCATTCTTGGAGTTGTCATTCCTGAAGTCACTTTGCTCAGTGATCTAAGAGCAAAGGCATTGACTTGAGGGATCCTATGAGATAGAGAACAGTGGAACATCCCTTGGGGAGTTGAGCTATTCAATATAGCTCCATAACTTGCACCAAGAGTCCCTTTGGTGTGTGGACCTTTTTGAAACCTGTTAGTCTCCCCTGCAAATTTTCATTTTTTTTTTAATATTCATACTTGCGGGTTACCTTATTGTGCCTTTATTTCTATTGGGTCCCTTTGTTCTCATTCATACTTGAACCATTGAACTCTTTCTAAAAAGTTCAATAGGTTCAAGGTTCAAAGCACATTTTTGAGAAAGGAAAAAAAGAGAAGAAGTCATTACCGGTCTTTGTCTTCACGAAAGTAAGTGCATTATTGTTATACGTTTTGAACTTTGAACCCGTGAACCAAATTGGATCAAGATTCAAAATGTCTTTTGTAAGTCACGGAAATGTATTGTTGTATAATGAGTAGTTGTCTATATGTTTTAAGTTAGTTTCCAAACTTGAACTTTGAACCAATTTTCAAGTGGTTCAAAGGGTTCAAGTGGTTCAAATGGTTCAAGGATTCTGCTTAATAATCTTTTGTTGTTGCTCGTTCCCGATAATGTGGTGTGCCGCTTGTTCATTGTTGTACTTCTTTAATGAATTTGAACCATTGAACTCTTTATGAAATGGTTCAAGGTTCAAAATTTCACTTCAAAACTAATTTTAAGGCTCTTGATGATAATGAAAGTGACGCTGCAAGAAGGAATATTCCAAGCGTTCAGCAGTTTAAAATTCTAAATATGGAAAGTAATCATGAGTACATCAAATACTTGTGCGGAAGTGATGGATAATTAAGAAGGTGTCATATTTTAGTCATTTCACAGTTACTTCACACATTTGAGTGAATTATTATGAAGTGTGTGTGGCTTTATAGATATTTTCCCATCTGTTCAAAAGGAATGCATGAATTTATTTCCATAGTTTGTAAGGGTTGCAGCTGCTATACTTGAGCAAACTGGAGGCGCCAAAGGTAAAACCAGCTCTGATTTCTTGAGAAAGTTTCCAATTTTCATGGTGGTAATGGGTAAGTTTAGACGACTCCTCCTAAACTGTGTTTATCAGTATAGGAATAAAATCCCTAAATTGTTGGAGTAAAATTCTGCCTTGTTTTAAGAATTTCTTGGTTAGAAGTATAGATAAGCAAGTATGAGACCAATATTTTCAAATCTTGGTCGGACCTCATGTCTGGTGAGCATATTACCAGAGCTAGAAGATACTTCCTTGGTTCATGTGGATTTAGGAGATTTCTTAGAGAGAGCCAAGAACCCTCAAATTGGTTCAATGATGGAGAAAATAGTGAAAAGCGGTCTTGTTGAAGTTGTTGTGTTTCCGCTTGTTGCACCATGTCTAGATTTGGTGATTGCTTGCATGAATAGGTATGATACAAGGAACAGATGCATTAGAACTAGTAATGGTGAGCTGTTAGTTAGTATCAACAGAGAAACAGTAATGGCAGCAATGGGAATTCTGCACAAAGATGAATATGAGGATTGGACCATTGAGAACTCGTATGCCTATTTATCAAAAATGAAAAGTAAGTACATGAGTGTGATTGCTAGGAATTGGCTCCTAAAAGTTTAGAAAGGAGGGTCACGACTGCCAAATCCCCTAACTAGAGATCATTTCATCACAAAGTACAGGATATTGTGATACTTTTGAATAGGGTGAAGGGAAACTCACATTCTTTCTACTGAGAAGATTGGGTGTACTTTTTCATCCAAGTGTTGTTATTCGGTGACAGGTATCTTTGTGAGACATGGACTAGCTCTGATACCATGTGAGATTTTGCCAAGATCAAGAGGCAATGGAAAGCACAAATAAGAGAGATAAAATATATGATAGAAATAAACTGTATTCTATCAAGATAAAAATACTGATGAAATGGATCATCAATCGATGTTACTGTAGCATCCTAGAATTGCGACACTTGCAATTTCGACTGCATTTTCGTCTTCACGATGGCGACGCAATACGCAACCTGAATGGAGACCCCAAAACCTGATTATGACACTGAAAACTGCATTTTCTTGCACCCTGGCCTGAACCTCCTTTGCACCCTGCTGTCCCAGGAGGTGGGACCAGAGCGCCCAGCGCCCTGGTCCCTGGGTCCTATTTCGGGCCCGGTCTCCTAAGGAGATTGCGGGTCTTTTTGTTTGCAATTTGGAAATTACATTTCCTGGTCGGCCTAAGGTCGGGAAAATCAGTTTATCAGCCCTAAATGACAAGTATATAAACTACATTGTCCTCTCCCATTTGGGTAAGAAGGTCACATGTGTACAAAGCGTGGAAACTATACTCAAGCATTCAAGCATTCAAGCATTCAAGCATTCCTTCAAGCAATTGATCATTTCAAGTCTCCATTCAAGGCTAAGTGTTGCATTCAAGACAAGGATTCAACCATTGAAGAGGAGATCACATACTACTACAACATACAACATACAACATCTAAACCTTCACACATAAGGATACAAACATCCTTAGAACAAGGTATTAGTACTTGTTTTACAGTCATTTACATTTACAGCTCTTGCTCATTTCTTGGTTAATTCCAAAACCGGGGTTTGACCTAAAGGCAAACCCCTAATCCCTAACCCCCCAATCATCTTCGCTTTTCTGTGTGTAGGTTGCAGGTACGCGGCTGAAATTGAAGATCTGGAATCCTTGTACAGAGACGAATAGATCCCCCTTCGTTTCGCGGATTTTTCGGAGGACTGTGGCGTCGGGCGCCATCGTCCCGACAAATTTTGCTCAAATTTGCAGGACAGCGCCGTATCGACATTTCACTGCTAATTCCAGGTCCGCAGCTTCATACTGTATCCCTATCTCAGTTTATAAGCGAATCTTTATCACTTTCTATGCATTCCTAGTTTAATTCCTCTATGCACATTCTTTACAAAAGAGGGTAGCCTTGTTGTCTTAACCCTTGAAACTCATTTAGCATCCAATCTTGCATTGCATGGGATTGGATCTTGTGGGTTTCAACCCCTCTTTTGAATGTAAAGTCTCTCCCCTAAGTGAAAACCATCAACCCTAGTGAATCTCCCTTCTCTCTCCTTGGAGTTGGAAGAGGGGAGAACAACTAGGGTTCGATTGCAATTTTCCGCTTTACAGTTACATATAATGAATATGAGCCTACTTATATAGGCAAGGCTATATGGATATGTGAGCACACAAACATGACAAGTGGCTCAATAAGAAACAAGGGTAGGTAGGAGAAACAATATAATAGTCCATGAGGTGGATCACCCACTGAATGTGGAGTGTAACAACAAGATCAATACCATAAAAGGTGGAAATTCTCCTACACACACTATCCCAATGTGACACAAACACCCAAGTGTCTCATACCCAAACTACTATGAAATGCATTTCCTAAGTAAACTTAAGTAAGGTGTAATAATATCCAAGATGAATAATTATTTACACCAACACCCCCCCTTAAGTGCAATTTAGGGGAATGCACTTAAGTCTACAATGCAACTAAGCAATGCAAGATGGGTCTCGGCTACGAGGCCATGTTAGGTACCCATGTACAAATGCAAATGCATGAAAACCAATACAAGGAAATCTCTCAAAAAGTGGGGAAAGAGAGAAAAACCCAATGGGGAAAAACCCTCCCCCAAAAGAGAGATGAAAACTAGATACAAAGAACTCTCATAGAAGTATGTGAAGGACAAAACCCCATGTGAGGAAAAATTCCCCCCCATATGAGAGAAGAAGAAAAGCTAGGAAGCCCCCCCTCAACGTGGAATTTGCACCAATGATAGAAGCTCGATGTATGAAGAAACTGCTCCACGAACGTCGAACAACATTCCTACCCTTAGGAAGAAACAAAACCAAAGGTGTATCCATGAAGTGTCCCCAACCATGAAGGGAAGATGGAGCAAAAATACTCATGATGAAAGGAATCTCTGAAAATTGCTCAAGTGTCCCCATGTCGATGCTGAAAGATACCCCCTCCAAAGGTGGTAAACTGTGCCACACTGCTGAAAAAGGCACTCCAAGATCTAGTGAAGATGAATGTAGAACAATATCCAAAGACTCATATGTCTCCTCAAAAGATAAAGAGACCTCCTCCAAGTGTTGTACAAAAGTATCCACAATCATGTCAACCTCTAAAGATTGATCGTGTAGAGAATGCACAAGAGGGTCAGAGTGATCCCTCGCAACAATCAAAGAAGGATCATCTTCATTAAAGAGAAGATGAATGTCATCAATGGTGTCTCCCAAATCTACAATGTAGGAGTCCACAAACAAACCTACAATGTCTGTCAAGTAGGCATCCCAATCAACTGAAGCTGGAAGACAAGAAATATCTTGCTGCACTAAATCATAAGAAGGCAAAACTGTCACACTAGCTGCATCATCGGGTGCAATAGGTGGTGTGATATCAATATAAGGAGATGAAATGCAAGGCTCAAGAATTGGATCACATGTGAGAATCCCCAAGTTCAAATGCCGAAAGTTCTCCTCAGAATCTGAATCATCAACATAGGAAGAACCAACTTTATCAATAGGACCAAAATCTGAAAAAGAGTACAACCAAGATGCATGATTAACCACCCCAGTCGCAATGATAGCTCCACTCTCCAAGTCTCTAATGATAATTGAATCAGGTGTGAACTCCACAATTTTCCTAGTTTCCCCATGTGTGATTTGATAGATGGAAAGAAGATTATTTGTCAAGTGGGGTACACACAACACCTCATTGAAGGAGTTATCCCCAATGGCAATAGATCCTTTCCCAATCACATCCATGTATGTATGATTGCCCATCAAAATCTGCAGCATGTGGCAAGGCTCAAATGTAGAAAACATAGACTGTGAAGATGCCATATGATGAGAAGCCCCTGAATCTAGAAGCCATCTCCATGAATCATGACTTGTAGTAGCACAAAGAGCTTGTCCCTTTCCTTTATCTGTCCCAAAAGAGTGATCCTTTCCTTTATCCTTGGAAGAAGAAGCCGATGTAGACATTCTAGAAGGTAGGTTGATTCTATTCTTCTCAAGAAGATTCTTCAACTCATCAATATCCTTCTTATAACAATGATGTTCATCATGTTCCGACTTCTTGCAATATCCACAAAAAAGATTGTCCTTATATGATTTCCTCTTAGGTGAGAATGGTGAATCACCTTGTTGTGGAGAGGAAGATAGTGCTCCATCTTGTTGTGGTTTAGACTTAGGTTGCTTTTGATTCTTGCCTTTTCCTTGATTACTTTGATTCCCTTTGTTAGCCACCAAAGCTTGTGACTTTGAAGATTTGAGAATCCCCATCATGGTAAACTTAGATTGCTCAAGTATCAACATCTCCATGAATGAATCAAATGAGGGAGAAGTGTATGAGGAACGTTGAGTTAACCTATGGGTGTGAAAGCTAGATACAAAGGTTGCATACTCTAAAGGAAGCTTGTCCAACAAGTTATAAACCAATTGAGCATCCTTTTTTTCAATTCCACAATCCTTTAGCTTTGCTCTTAGCTTAGTTGCTTTTGTGACATAATCTTGGATTGTATCAAAATCCTTGGGATCTAAAGTTGTGAGTTCACTATCAAGCTTGTAGCCCTTAATCTCATCAACTTGACCATACAATTTCTTAAAAATATCCCAAGCCTCTTTAATTGTTGTACACTTATCAATGTGAAAAATGAGGTCATCTGATACATACTTTCTAAGAGTTCCAAGTGCCATAGAATTCTTAGTAAGCCATTCAATTTGAGCATTAGGATCAGCTTTAGGATCAGGTGGTGCTATAATAGTTTCATTTACATAATGAATGAGTCCTTTTTCCATTAGTTTACTCCATGCCTTAATTTTCCATGATGTATAATTATGAGGAGTTAAAAGTGGAAATTTAGGAGAACCCATAGCACCAAAATAAAAAAACACAAGATAAAGAGAGGCACAATCACACAAGACACCCCCCCAAAATACTCAATCAAGAAACCCCCCAAAATGGTGATTTTGGCACTTTATACTTAGTGTGTATACAATGGGCCACTTGCAAAATAAGGCAAAGTGGACTTCTTATTTCAATTTACAACTTCTCAAAATGAGATCTAAAAGACTTCAACAAATACTGCTAGTGATCTAAAGTGAGATCCAATAAAAATGCAAGTACCAAATATGCCAAAAATGGCCAAATATTGAAAGTATAATTTCTACTTAAAATCACTACAAACAGATGGCATATTATGAAAGTAGATGAAAAAATATGCACTTTCAAAAAAAACGGCACCTGAAAAGGAGTCCATATGAGCCCAAACAAAGCCTCGAAAGTTGTAAAAATTAGGATTTCGCGACTTCTGAAAAACCTGTATCTGCAAATTAGAAACATTCTACACCATTGTATAGATCATGAAATTCTACCCCAAAACAAAAAAAATTGCTCAAAAACATGAGTCCGGATGAGTGAGATATCGCTATTTAAAAATTGCCTACAAAATTATAATTTCTAGAAAATTTCTGCCGCAGCGTCAAACTTCAAATGCCTCTAGATTTGGCCTCCGAAGTCTGATTTGGATGAAACAAAAGGCAAAACTTACTTTCTTGGTCCTCCTCAATCTAATGGTAACCTCATATTTGACCCATCAAGCTTCAATAAAAACCTGCAATAGAAATCTCCAAAAGGCAAACCCCAAATAGCATCAAATTTCTCTCAATTAGCAAACCAATGACACTCTAATGGCTTTGATACCATGTCAGGCAATGGAAAGCACAAATAAGAGAGACAAAATATATGATAGAAATAAACTGTATTCTATCAAGATAAAAATACTGATGAACTGGATCATCAATCGATGTTACATACAATGAATATGAGCCTGCTTATATAGGCAAGGCTATATGGATATGTGAGCACACAAACATGACATGTGGCTCAATAAGAAACAAGAGTAGGTAGGAGAAACAATATAATAATCCACATGAGGTGGACCACCCACTGAATGTGGAGTGTAACAACAAGATCAACACCATAAAAGGTGGAAATTCTCCTACACACACTATCCCAATGTGACACAAACACCCAAGTGTCTCATACCCAAACTACTATGAAATGTATTTCCTAAGTAAACTTAAGTAAGGTGTAATAATATCCAAGATGAATAATTATTTACACCAACAATCTTGATTGGTCTCGGGTAATTGCAGAAAGACTTCATGAAGGGTTGAGTAATTTTGTTGGAATGTCAGGTTTTTGTATGTCTTCTTATCTTTTCTACATATTAGCTTGTACAAGGGATTGGCCTGGTTTGCTTAATGAACCTTGGGTAGATGGGATGAGGGTGTATAATTATTATCCCCTATTACAGCAACAAAGAGATGTTGAGAAAATCAATAGATGGAATGGTGTTTTCATGGGAAAACTTACTTTTGAGCTCCAAGGGGATGTGAACATGAGAATGTTTGTTGAAGCAATGGAGCTCATAAGTATATATGGTAGCTTCTTTATTCAATTTCCTAGGTTTACTTACCTATGGGTAGGTGGTTTTGAGGGTCAACCATTCAAGCTACCTAGGTATGCCTTTGACAACTATGTACTTATAGAGGTGAGCAGGCAAATAGCTTACATTGATAAGAGATTGGGAATAAAGAATGAGTCTAGAGTTGTATTCCCTGTTGAACTTGGATATTATAGTTGCAAATCCATATCTGATGCTCTGAACCTAGAATTGGAATTCAAAAAGATGAACCTGAAGCCATATGTGGCAAGACGTAAGTTTGATAGTAGAGGTTATGCCATTGAAAATCTAAGTGTGGACAACCATTTTTGTCGTGAACCGCAGCTGGAGGATTACTGGGAGAATTGCATTGATGAATTTGAGGTAAGGAAAAGACTGTGGTCAAGGTTCACTTTGCAACAAATAATTACCATGAAACTTCCAATCAATATATCTAGAGTACAATAAGACATAGGGGAAGATATCTTAGACCCAGAGTTTGACACAGAGGTTCAAGGAAAGCCAATTCCAGAGATTGATTGGGATAGAAAGGAGGATGACAATGTTCAAACCAGAACTTTTAATGTTATAAGATGAATAGAGAAATGGCTGAGAAATCAAAAGTTTAAGGAGGGATCTCACATGTCCTCACATGAACTAAGAGTTGATTCACACATTGTGACTCAATCTCTCATTTCTTCCACTAATGAAATTGTTAATGCTGAGGTGTTTCAAGGCCTATTGTTGATAAAATCCAACCTAGGAGATCAAAGGGGTCATCATCAAGTTCCACAGCCGCTCAAGTAACTCGATCTAGAAGTAAGAAGAAGAGTAGGGAGCCCATTTTAAAATAGGTTGTTGTAGACCTAGACCCTAGTGAAGAGTTAGAAGTAACAATGGATCAACAAGATTTGGATGAACCTATGATACAGGAAATGGACATGGGTAAAGAAGCAGAAAGTAAACAAGACCCCATGAGCAACTTGGTCATTGTCACTTCACCCAATATACAGACAACTCCTCCACCCAAAGACCCTGCGAACACACCATGATGGTTGGAAGTTGTTGTTGGAAAGACATGGAGTGTAGTGTTATTACAATCCCTATGGAAGACATGGTCAGCAAATGTTTGGGAAAGGCATCAAAACTGAAAAAACTCAAAACACAGACAATGCTTGAAGTGAATGAAGCAACAGGTCATTGGATGGTCGAGATAGCCAAACCAATTCCAAGGAGAGATGCAGACAAAGCTATTGAGGAGGATTTTGTAGTTGAAAAGATAGACTTGGGAGTTACTTCGCGTGTCGTGGATGTTAAGCATTTGGAATCATCCACAAAGAGGATAATTTCAAGAACATGGAAGGATGAAAAAGACAAAAGGGAATTGAAGCAAGCCATTACTCAGATGGCCAAGTATATCAATGCCATCCATAATCCAAACCCCCAGCCTTTTTCACAGATACCAGTATCATTTGATCCCAAATCTTTGGCCAATCAGAACATGTTGGACCAAGTTCAAAGGAACGGAATAGTTACAGAGATGTTCAATAAATGGTTGGATCTTATAATGCAACAGGGATCAGATTACATTGTCAATCTAGTGAAGGTTTATAAAGATGTTGAGACTGTGAGCAAGGAATTAGAGCTAGAAACAGTGGCTTGGGAGAAAGAAAGGATCAAATGGGTGGTAGTCCTTGCACAAATGAATGATATACAGAAATATGGAGTGATGAAGTTCTTGACCGAAAAACCAATAGAAAATCTGGATGATAATGTATTGTATGTATCAAAGAAGAATGTGGAGTGGCGTAACTCAATCGTTAAACAAGGTCATGAAGAGTCCACCAAATTGCTCAAAGGATTGACAGACTTGATTGATACAATGCAAAAAGATCTCAAGTGAATCAACATCCAGCTCATGAAAGATGGTGCTAACACAATTGAGGCAACCGCAAATATGACCAAGATCTTTCAGGAAAGAATACAATTCATTCAGATGATGAAATCTTTGACCACGGATGACCTCTCAAAGGTGGCTAGGATCGAATCGATGCTCACAGTCTATTCTGATCATTTGTAGGTACACAAGGCAAGAGTGGCACAAGTAAACATGGATAAGGAGGTGTGGAAGCAAAGGATTCAGCACATAGGTCTTCCTTATTTTTAAGTCATCTTGAGCTTCTCGGCGGCACACCTAGAATGATGTGGTTTTGCGGCAAAGTAGGATAGATCAGTAACCTCCTCTGCTACAATGGAAGCACAGTTAATCCAAAAATGAGCTATCAGCCTCGCAGTGGTTGTTGTTTTACTTTTTCTTTCCTATTTCAGCAAACGGTTTATTTAACCTTTGGTTAAAGTAAATTTTAAATTTGTCATGTAAAAACTATGAGCCTAGAGGCTATTCAAGCTGGAAAGCTTGATTTCGTCCGAAAAACTGTGACTTTTCGAGCAGCAGATAATATTCATTTTGGTTTTCCTATCAATTGTTTTAAACTGGAATGGTTGATTATCAATAAAGTGTTATGATATGCAGTCTTTGAATCTGTGTGTTTGAAGATTAGTAATTTTTCTTGAGAAATTTGCTATGGGCATGATATCGCTTTACGATCAGTTATCTCTATGTTTTTTTTGGATTCATGGTTGCCATTACTTGTTAGCAAATTCATTGTGGATTGAGTTGTGATAATCCCCCTTGTCCTATGAGGCATGAGAGAGAATCAATTAGACATCAATACTATTGTGCATTTGCTATGCTCTGAATTTATTAGGTGAACATGTGTGTGAATCAGAGTTTGTGAACTCAATTGAATCTTCAAAATATTTTCTTTGTTTCAGTTTGAAAGCATTCATTTGTGTTGATGGATGAATGCTAAAGACTTTCTACGCTTTTTGGTAAAAAGTGTCAACATTTCATTTCTATATTAAATTCATTGCAAATCATACGAGGAGTTGCCCTCTAATGCAAAGGTTGGATTTTAATTAATTCATCCAACTATTGGTAATTTGTTTACTTTCATAATCGGGCTTATAGGAGTTACATCTTTGTTCAGAGAGAATAAATAAATTTCTTGAAAGGGACAAATATGTTTACCAACAAAACCAAATTTTTCGTTTCCTTGCACCACTTTTCCTACACACATTTTTGACACCCATCATGGAGCATAACCCCATAAAACATATCATTTTTAATGCAAGAGTGATATAACAGGTACGTGAAAAAGTTGAGTTAGTGCTTTCGAGCCTTCTTTTAGCACTTAGAAACCTTCTTCTAGTGCATTTGGTTTATTGTTTAGCGCGTTAGACTCTATCATTAGTGCATTGAGCACTTAAGTTAGCGCACAATACTCTGACTGACAACTGTAAAATCACAGCGCTTTAGAAAAATAGGCTAGCGCATAGGTGCAACAGTTTAGCGCATAGATGTAATAGAGAAGCAAAAATTTGTAACCAAAGGAAGATCATTTTAAGCTTCTATAAGCCCACATCAAAATTTGATTGCTAACAGATTTTTCATGCAGGTTCTAATCTTTTGTGCAGGAGCAACAGGAGTTAGTTTAGAGGTTTTATTTTTACTTTCTTTCAAAAGAAGTTAGTTAAAAAGAACTCATTCTCTCCTTTTTGCAAAAGTTAAAATAAACCTCATCATTTCATTTGGATGCTTAAAATAAATTGCAGACTTCTTTTTGGTGTTTAAAATAAACTTCATCTTTTCTTTATTGCAAGGTAAAAAGAATAACAAAATTCACATTTACCTTCTTGCAAGTTAAGAAAAACACTTCATTTTGGGGGCTCTAAAAAGAACAACCAAATTTACTTTCAGCACGGTTAAAAAAAAATTCACCTTCCTTTGGTGTGTAAAAGGATCAACTTCATTTTTAGTGCAAAGGAAAAAGAACCGCATCTTCATTTTATGCAAAGCAAAGAGGGAAAGATTTCCCCTATCGACTTTAAATTTTGTTAACCAAATCACAATTTTCTTTGTTGACCAAGCTTATTTTTCAAAAGTTTTGGAAATACACACTTTGCTATGAAAGGTTAAAAAGAACACCATGCTTGTTGGAGCAACACGTCCAAATAGAAGTTAGAAAATCATTGACATAAAAGTTAAAAAGAAAATTGTTTGCCTTGTCTCAAAAGTGGAAGGTATATGCTCTTCCCTTAACTGGGTGATCAAAAAGCCAAACCACTCTTTCATGATTTCTTCATTTCAAGTACTTAAAACCTTTAGTAGGCCTGCCCTCCTGAGTTTCTCTTAGAGGGCCATTTAAATGGTCGGTGAGAGGGGAACGACCTAAGTGGAAAATGTCTTTATCACCAAGTGATCCAACCCACTATAATCAAAAGTGGAGGTTGACGAAAGTCCCTTCAACGGTTTTTCTCAGCGGTTAGCCTTCCCCCAGTATCTTTAAGATATGTAAAGCCTTTTTTCTAAAGGTCGGGAAGCCTCCCAAGGGATTTTATCACTGAAGACCGAATGGAAGCCTGATTAAAAACTTTAGAAATAGAAACTTTGAGCCGAGTCAGTATCCAAACATCTTCAATATCATAGTGCAAGGGTGAGGAAGAATCCACCCCCAAGATTACTCACCATATATCTCCCAAGATAACTACTCAACTATGAAGCAATTCACTTTGAGTTAATTTCTGGCAAAAGGCAAAAAAATGGGCGCCCCCTAAGGGGTGACACGACTGTTTGAGCTGACCGAGTATCAAGACTAGTGAGCTATGGTATTGTTGATGACCCTTGAATAAAGAGTCTATCTAATTTGTCTTACTTGTATCTAAACTTGTGAAAACATTGGGGATTTGAACACATTCTCTGTTGGCATTTCAATAGAAGGAGCTTGTTGATATTCATTAAGGATATTGAGAAGGTTGTTGAAGATTATTGATATAACTGAAAAATGATGATAACTATCTTTATAACATTATTTTGTCATTGATGTCAAGAAATTGATTTTCTGATTCAGTATGATGTTGCCATATCTTAAGAAGTATGTTTTGATGAGTATTAAGTGGTCGGTAAGTGACACAGAAAGAATGTGATAAGAAAGGGGAGAAATAAGTTATTCAATGGGCAACTATTACTGAGTTAGACAATGATGAGATCATGATGTTTAGATTGTTTTGATATCCTACATATGTTGTTGATTGTAAGGTTAATACTATACTATGTCACTGAGTAAAGAACCTAGTCGGTAAACCCTAAGGTTATCGATATCGGTTAATGAAGGCAAAATGTCTATTGAGTAAAGTTTAGTATTTACCGAGTTGCAACCAAGTTATGACAGATCGCATTAGATGGATAAAAGCATTATTTAATGAAGGATGTTGATGAGCTGGAGATGAATAAATGATTGGTATGTCGTGCACGAAGTTTGTTAAGGATCTACGGCAATAGAAGATCGGCAAGAAGATCTACAGCGCAGATTGAACCACAATAACCTTGTGCAAGTTTCAAGAAAGGAATGCAAGTCCCTAGGCAAGGTAAAACATTTTTAGATTGAAGAATGCATTGAACCTAATCAAGATTGAAGATCTGATGGCTAAGATTGATCATGGGAAATGTGATCAAGGAGATTCAGCGGTTAGCAAATTATTTATAAATAAGAAATTATTGATGAACAATGTATGCGGGCAAGTGTAAGCATAGGGATGCTACATAGTGATTACCGAGCACAGAAGCTTGAAGACCTGTTTGAATAACAGAGTAAGGAGCCCAACAGAGGGACAAGATAAGTCCTATGACAAGATTGTTTTGAGCAAATAACAATCTGCTTTAACATTTTAGATGTGAAGTTGCAGATATATTTATTACTATTGTTTATTTTGTAAGTGACAGAAAATCTCTTAACCGAGTGGACTTAACAGTCTTATTTGTAAACCCTCTAGCAAGGTAACATTCTAAATGAGTGTTTGAAATCCTTTGACAAGGTCACTTCTAACAAAGTGAAGATCCTAACAGGGTTGAGGGAAATCCTTTAACTGGGTCACATCTAGCAATGTATTTGTAATCTTTAACATGATTTGCTTTTAACCGAGCATACTCTAGAAGAGTATATTTCTTAGTGGGTCCGAAATCCCATAGTGGTTTTTCCCTATTTGGGTTTCCACATTAAATCCGCTGTTATATGTGTTATGATGATTATGTGTTTATGAGTTTGCATGTTTAGCAGTTTTTGGTTATATTACTGAAGTATAAGTTACCGAGGTTGAATCTGTTGATTTTATGGAAGATTAAGTTTGTATGATTCACCCCCCCCCCTCTCATCTTGTTAGCTATTGGCATCAAAACTTTACATTCTCGCAGAACATACACTACATGTTTAGCATAGGCAAAATTGGTTATCTCTTGTATGTCGTGTTTTCAAGTCATTTTTAGAAAATCATCCATCAAAACAAACAAGTGTTCAAATTTCTAAAAACAGTCAACAACAAATCAATCAGGGCAGTTTAGCGAGTAGGAGCAACCTCCTAGCGCATATCAACCATTCAATAGCGCATGCAAACTGTATACACCTAAAAATTGGCTATGAGCAATTAAATAAATATTTTATATTTATTTAATATTTATTCTTCTATTAAAAAGTTAATTCGAAAAGATTAATTAATTTAATTCATTTTCATATCTTTCTATTAATTAATTCATTATCCTATTCTTCTGAATTAATTAAATATCTAATATTTAATTATCTTATTCCTCTAATTAATTAAATATCTAATATTTAATTATTCCTCTAACCAAGTTAATTAAATATCTAATATTTAATTACCTCCTCCAAACAATTAAATATCCAATATTTAATGGTTATTCTCCTATCCTATAGTCTCAAATATTAAATTATTATTAAATTATTTAATCCCTTTTCCAACTCATCCCTCCATCTCCATTTCATCTTCCCTTTGCCAACTCATCAAACATGTGGCTAAAGAAATTAATATTCCTTAAATATTAATTCATGATTTATCTCCAACTTCCAAACTTACTGAAAATTGTGTACGTACACATATTTCATAACCATTTCCTATATTCTCTCCAACACCCCCTACATCTTGGGAAGGACTTGAGTCCACTTGTCCTACCATGCCTAAATTTCCTCCAACCATCCCTAGATTCTCTCAGTCAACAACCCAATCAAGGTGAGATGAGTGACACTTGTCTTCTCCTTCCCCCTTTCTATCAACCTTCACCTTTGCTCATAACCATTCAAAATTGCAGATCTAAGCCACATCATCTAATTTTCTCAAGGTCTATAAAATCAAGAGCTTCAGTTGAAAGGAAGTTAGTCTTCAAAATAGTCTTCAAGCCAATCTTATGCATCTGTGAGTTTTTGAAGCAAATAGCAAATATCATTTTAGCAATATAATCATATAGTATTAGCATTTTAGCATAATCATGTAGCTTTGCATATCATACTATCAGTTAACTACAAGTTATCAGTCCATTCTTCATATGCCATCTTGGAAGCCAATAGTGCATTGTCTGAGAGCACACCATCTGCAACCAGGAACAGTGGAGTTAGGACACAATGAGACATAAGCCATGAAGGTAAAATAATGATTTATTTTAGTATGTATTTCATGTAGTTTCATTGGTGGATTTTGGATTTCCTGTGTGCATTTCCATTGTATTTTGTGAAACTAACTTATTACAGGTAACATTCTAAGGATGAAATTCAAGCTCACACATTTTGGCGCCCATCGTGGGGCTGGACCTCACATATACCTTTAAAAATCTCACAAAAATAAAATTAATGCATTTGTAATGCAGATTCACACATGTGTGAATTCTGACAATGCTTTTGTTCCAGAGGTTAGTGCATTTGCATCACAGGTTAGCGCATATGTCATGTAGGTTAGCACTTTTGTCTGAAAATATACACATTTGCATCATAGGTTAGCGCATTTGCATCACAGGTTAGCGCTTCTGAACATAGGTTAGCGCTTTTGTAATGCAGGTTAGTGCATTTGACAAATCGGTTAGTGTATTTGATAATTGTTTTAGCGCATATGTTCTCTAAGATAGTGCATTTGAAACAGAGTGCAAAATTTTTAATCAAATCTTGAAATTAGGCTTGTGCAAGGGTAATATATATGGAATATAACATTTAAGTATAAACTTATACTTTAAGTTATATTCCATATATTGTCAGGATGTTTGAGAGGGGTTTCAGACCTCTAGGAGTTATAATGCAAAATCTAGTTTCTGGAAGATCCTCCAAATTTTAGACTTAGTCAAATTTCAGGGCATTTCAGAATCAGGAGTGAAAAATTTGTAACAATGATTTGAAATTAGGGTTGTGGATGCCCACCTAAGGTCTTGGATTTTTCACTAACTTCTTTTTTTATTGCAGATTTCTAACAATTTCTTGCAGATTTGGAGGAGTTAAGTTAGGATTTAGTGATTTCTTTTCTAGCTTTTTCAAAGTTGGTTAAAAAGAACTCATATTTCCTTTTGGGTAAAAAGAACTTCATTCTTCAATTTGGTGTTCTAAAAAGTACCTCACTTGTTTTTGGTCTCTAAAAATAATCACATTTGCAAGGTAAAAAGAACAACAAATCAAACATTTACTTTCTTGCAAAGTTGGGATTCACACCTAAAATTTTAGGCTCTAAAAAGAATAACAATCTTTCATTTTCTTGCAAAGGTAAAAATCACAATCAATCTTTTTTTTTTTGCAAGTTAAAAATAATGATCAACGTGTCCATTCTTACAAAGCAAGTTACCTTTTGCAACGATTTTCATTTTATTGACCAGGATTTCCAATTCCTAGTTTAGAAAATCATTTGCTGTGTGGGGCTAAAATAAACACCATGCTTGTTGGAGCAACATCTCCAAATAGAGGATAGATCACATTACTATGGAAAGTTAAAAAGAACACTTATATTTCGTGTCTCGAAAGTGGTAGCTATATGTTCTCCCCTTAATTGGGTGACCAAAAATCCAAACCCACTCTTTTATGCTTTCTTTACTTTCAAGCAATTAAAATCCTTTAGAGGGCCTGCCTTCCTGAGCTACCTTGAGGGGGCCAGTGAGAGGGGAACGACCTAAAGTGGAAATGGGCTAATACCGAGTCCTTCCAATCCACTATAAATAAATCGTGTTCATGACGAAAGTTCAAACAACATGTGCTAATAAGTTCATACCGACACTATGTTTCCCCATAAACCCTATGGAGCGTAACCTCTATAGGCTAGGAACCTTCTGTATTTATAGAGCTAAAAGTGCCACATGTATGTCCACATGACCGGAAGCCTTTACTAAAAACTATTTGTACTAGTTGCCAAAAACCTTCTAGTTGTTGGCACAGGAGGTCGGACCTCTGAAGCGGCTCACATACATACGGTTCCTAGTAGAGATATAAATTTTGCCATGGGGAGATTTCATGGAAATTGATGCTTGGCTGCCCCGAAGAAGTGAGTGTCGAGGGTGGAGCCAGTGGGTTCAGGCATCTAAATATCCACTTTGAATAGCGTAGCCTCGGGGGAAACCCCATGTGAGATTAAACAACTATTGTCTCAGCCTGCTATAAGATTTGTACTTGCTTGTGCATTTTGTTTATTTGAACATTGTGTCTTCTATGTCTGTAACATGTTCCAAATGGTCAAAAATTGAAGAATATTATCATCTACAAGTGAGTAAAAATCCAACAAATTGCTGAAAAAATTGATCAAAAGGGTAATACAAAGGTTTTCCAACATTTGAAACACCAGATCAAACAAAGTGATCAAGAGTATATCATCCAACTATCTCAACGACAACAATACCTAGATAGGTATTCAAGTTAGGTATTAAAGAGACTTTATCCATATCATTTGACATACTTTGTCATAGGGGCCTATCGAACAAACCCTCTATACGATCTAGTGAGCTTGAGTATCTGTAACAAAGTATCCATCAAGTCAACAACATCAACCTATCTAAACTGAAACTTTGATCGCTCATGTGATCATCCCTCGTTACTTGAAAAAGAAGAAGCTTATTCAAAGGAAATGAGTCCTAGCTTAAATCGAGATCAAGATATCATGACTCTCCAATCTAATCCCATTTTTTATCAAGATCCTACCAATCAAGAATCTTATGATGATCCCCTAAAATTATGGTACTCCATCCATGATGATCCCCTTTTATCTCAAGAGCAGAGTCCCATTCAACATCCACCTCCTAAGCAAGAGTATGGTATCCCTTCCATCTCCTTCACTAATATAATTCAAAATCAAGTGAAAAACACAAACTCAAATGATCCTACTCCAAGTCAAGATCAAGATCAAGAAAACTCTTCATCCTCCAAATCCATTTTAGGTCCTTTCGTTCCAAAGTCAAACTCTTCATCCTCTAAATCTATTTTAGGTCCTTTCATTCCAAATTCAATCTCTTCATCCTCCAAATCCATTTTAGGTCCTTTCATTCTGAAGTCAAACTCTTCATTCTCAAAATCCATTTTAGATCCTTTCCTTCCAAATTCAAACTCTTCATCCCTTCCATCCATCTTGGGTCCTTACTTCCCTCCATCCACCCTTCCATCACCTGAAATGATACATAAGAAAGATCAACAAAGGCACACATCTTTGAACTTCTTTCAAAAATCTATCTAAACATCTTTTCAAAATTATTCTTCCATCATTTCCTTTATCTATTTTGGGTTCTTATGTCCCAAAATTCAATTCTCCTCCACATCTTCATTACTTCTTAAGTTGTGTACCAACACTCATCTTGAATACATTTCCATATATCCTTGCACAAATCTTCAAACATTCTATCTATTATCCAACACGTCTTTTCTATCCTTACATCCCTTTAATTCAATCCTTTGCATAAATTCATCATCTATGAAATAGGCATTTGTGTCATTTTGTCACATGCTTGCCCATGCTTGAATATCATGTTCAATCCATTTCCTAGATATCTATTCATGATACACTTCAGAATCCGAGGTTGTTCCTCTTTAACATTATCTTTTGGTTGGGCTACACACTCAATCCAGAAAAGAACCACTTATCGTATCTTGGTACCGACATCTTTTGATTACTATATCTCATACACTTAATCAATTGCTCTAAATCATTGTGATTTCTTAGTCGAAGACATGGCTAGTGAAAAATCTAAAATCTTGCTTCAACACCATTATAATTATCAGACCCATGTAAGTTTCATTACTTACAAGCCAATGCAATCAAAATAAGAAACAAAAAAGACAATATCAAAAGATCCAAAGCATGATCAGGAAAAGAAATATCCAAAAAAGAAAAGAAAAAAATCAAATATCAAATGCTTGGCTATGGGAAAATGCGAGTAACTCCATCGAGGCTATGGACACCTGGCTGGCAATGGAACAATATTTGTGATATTACAGTGATAACCTCGTTGGAGCTATGGATTCTTTCTAGCAGCGAGGCTCTATCCAAGATGCTTTTGAAGTCAGGATAACTCGTGTAGCTAGCCACGTTGGATTCTAAAGATTACAATGATCATATGAGCTAGAATGAACCCAATTGCACACACATGGGTAATCAAAGACTAAGTACCTTGATCCAATTTGGGATTCTTCTTCCCTTTTGAGTCTACTTCCTAGTTTCTAGATATGTTTGGTTGAATTTTCCAGAGGTTCTAAGTGTGGGTTGGGTCTCTATCTTTGAAAAGTTCAGCAACACTTATTCAGGTAGTGCTAAATACTGTGACAATCTTACATATCACCTCTTTACAAATGGAGACTTCTATACTTGGAATCAAAGTTTCATCCACTCTATTCTTCATACCACATCTCCCATTATGCTTCCTCCAGTATCCATTACTCTATCTAATTTCATCCAGTACTATCTACGATCTTGCTTCATGCTAATTTATACCATCTATCCTAACTATTCATTTCTTCCATCATCTATCACTATTTATGATCTTGTTTCTCCTATCCATATCCTCTTTTCCATCCTTGATCTTGATCAAAACTAAGGACAAAAACATGATTTCAAAAAAAAATCTCTTGACGTGTCTCCTCATAAGCTACCTCCATCTTTCACCCATTCATCTTCAGCTCAACAATTCATCCATTCCTTGTCTTGCTATAGATTGGGGAAACCAAATACATCTTTCTTCTAATCCAAAAAGGTCCAAAAAAAAAAAATGTCCAAAAAGAAAAAAAGAACAAAAAGAACAAAATTGAAAATCAAAGCATGAGCGCATGGCCCATCCATCAAATCAACAATAGGAAAACTATCAAAGTCTGCAATTAAATTGAATCAATCATCAATTATCAAATCTATCAAATCAAATTGAAACAACTTAAGCTATCAAATCATTTTAAAAAACCTATCAATCATGGTTTTCTATCAATCACTGGGTTCAATCAAAACTCTGCTAAGCTCTTGCATTAGAAACTAAATCAGTTTCTTAGAGCCAATCAAATCTATCAAATCAAACTGAATCAATCATCAATTATCAAATTAATCAAATCAAATTGAAGCAACTTACGCTATCAAAACATTTTAAAACCTATCCATCATGGTTTTTTATCAATCATTGAGTTTTACTCAAAAACTCTGCTAAGCTCTTACATCAAAAACTAAATCAGTTTCTTAGAGCTACTCTATCAATCAAGCTAATCAGGGCTACTCGATCAATCAAGCTAATCAAGCAATCTATCAAGCAATCAAGCTAATCAGAGCTACTCTATCAATCAAGCTAATCAAACAATCTATCAAGCAATCAAGCTAATCAAGCAATCTATCAAGCAATCAAGCTAATCAAGCAATCTATCGAGCAATCAAGCCAATCACACAATCAAGCAATCAAATCAATCTATCCAACAACATCAATCAATCGATCAATCAAATCAATCAATCAAGTCCTTATTTCATCATACATGTGTATCAAACACATTAAATCTAATCATCAAAGTGATTTTTAGCTTTTGCACTTATCAAATACTGCAATCAAACTGATCACGTGTCTTGTTAATCAATTCATCACTCAAAATATATCAACATCAACATGTCTTATACAGGGATAGGTACACTCAAACCCAAACAGATCGGTCTTACATGGGGTACTCACTCTTTGAAACTAGACATTTTTATCAATCATTAAATAAAGCAAAACAATGGCATAGATCAATATGACTGCTGGATTTTGTTCTGGGTAGTCTTATCTTTATCAATTCATGGTAGGACATGTTTCATCTCTGAAAAATCAGGAAAAACAAATCAAAATGTGCAATCAAAATGTTCTTTCATCTATGAGATCGCTTTACCCACCTATCCGCTCCATCCTCTTGCACTTATCGCTTCCATATATCCTATCTCGTCTATTCCATCTTTCACATCCATTGCTCTGAACCATTTAGCAAGAAAAATGCAGCTTACCAATAGTTATCAATCTTTGACATACTTGTCATAGTCACTGTCTTAGATTTTATTAGCATCTATCAATCCGCATTTCTATTCTGTCATGGTTTGGATCTTGATCAATTCATATATCCATAATAATTTTTGTTTCCGCTGGGGGCAAAATTCCAAATTCCTTTTGCTAAGGTGATCTTTTGAATCTTTGGAAATCCAAAAACATTCGAAAAATTTAGAAAATCCAAAAACACCTAGGATTTTGAAACAGATAATGAGCAACAAAGAAATGAAAATCAAGGCATTTCATCAACAACTGAATCATGAAACTCAGAAACCGAAGAATCAATCACCAACTAATACGTTATTATCCAAGATCATTCATTAAAATGATTATATCAGTTAATGACCATTAGAACATGTGAATGGCATACAAGATTCAGTGTTTATATCTTGATTTTATTGCTAATCATGTACTCTATGCGACTGAAGGATGTCCATGACTAGAGAAGCTATGATGGGGCATGATTATTTTCTTTGATTGTTGTCTGTGGTTTATCTCTTACTACAGTATGAACTTATCTCAGGATATGATCGGTAAAAGATCAAGGAGGACGTTCCAAGTCATGCATGAAAGGAGATACTCCTTGTTTGTTCTGCAAGCAATACTCAGGTCAACTTGATCCATTATATCAAGTTGCTTGTATTAACTTGCTATATCAAAATCCATGTAAGGAATACTCAGGTCATCTTGAATCATTATGTCAAGTTGCTTGTATTTTTCTTACAACATTTTAAAGCTCAATGATGAAATCAAGCACTGTTACAAGATAGCATATGAAGAATGGCAGTACAATTTTTAGTTAGATGATTTTGGATTAGCTCATTATTCATCTACATTATAAGCATTCATTGTCAGTTACATTATAAGAATTTCATATAACAAATCAAAAGAAAATCAATCATTCATTTGCATTCCATATAGATCATTTCATTTGCATCATTTACATATCATTTAGCTTAGTAATCATTTTCATTTGCATCCAAGGTCATCAAAATTGAAAATCAAAAAAAAAAAAAAAAACGTTTATCATTGCATCATCTAGATCATTATCATAAAGCAAGGAAAGATAAATCATCATCATCCATCTAATAAATGCATCCATATTATCAATGCATATAGATCATAAAATAAAGTAACATGCATAATAAAGATTATCATCATATAAAGTCCATGTCTGCATATCATCATAAAAACAATAAAAGTCCAAGTATACAATGAGATCAGATCAAAAGTACAAGTCTCATCAATACAAATCAAGTCAAGAATCATGACTACCTCTCGAGCCTGTGGGTCTAACACCTAGATCACCTACACCAGTATCATCATCCAATGGAATCATTCTTCAATTTAATATCTTCATCATTCATTCAACTATCATCTATCAAGTCTTATACAGGATGTATCTTTCCTGAAACCAGATGTTTTGATCATTTATCATGTCTTATACAGGATGTATATTTCCTGATACTAGATGTTTTTATCATCGAGCAGGTTGCACCAATGCAGGATATTGCAGAGCATGATGTGCCAGGGCATGATACTATTGACAGTCTAAGAGCATAGATACAGACTCTTATGACTGAGAGAGACATATCTATTAAGAGACAGCAGGATACTCAGGGTCTTCTAGATCATATTCAGCAAGTTGGGTCGGGTACTCTCTCAGTGGACACAGTTAGAGCATTATTTTGGGCCGAGAAGGAGACTTCCTACTAGCGACGACGATATGAGGAGGCAGTTGCAGAGAGCCAGAGAGCAGGTAGTTATCAGACCACCATGTTGATGGATACTGGCAATGGTGGGGTCATGGGACCTCCTCAGAGGAGTGGTGAGCATGGTAGACAAGCATCTGGAGGATCGTCTCGCCCACAGCCATAGAGATGGACAGAGTTAGGTGGTAGTGGTACAGGAGAGTCATGACTTTGATTTGAGGCACTTGTATTGTTGTATCTGATATCATTGTATACTTGGACTTTTATTGTTTTATGATGATCTATATGCAGACATGGTTTCTATATGATGATGCTTTTATTTATGCATGTTACTTTATTTGATGATGTTCTATATGCTTATATGCTTTTAATTTGATGGATGCAAATGAGTAGATGAATAATGATATGATGATAATGACTTACATGATGCAAATGATAAATGTTTTTTATTTTTTATTTTGATGACCTTAGATGGAAATGCAAATGATTACTTTACTTAAATAATGCAAATGCAAATGATATATATGAAAATGCAAATGAAATGATTGCTTAATGCTTAGGATGATGTATATGCAAATGAAATGTTTTTTTGGATTTTTTTTAATTTTTTATTTTGGATTTTTTATGTATGCCACTAAATGATAAATTGAATGATAATGCAGATAATAATGATACACTATATGAAATGCACTTAATTGAATGCAATTAACACAATGATTTATATGGATTTACACATGAATGGTTGATTTGTTTTTTATTTATATGTTATGCTTATAATGATTATGAATCTAAGTGAAAAAGATGCAACTAAATGATCTTTATGAAATGATAATGTAGATAATAATAATGATACACTACATGAAATGCACTTAATTGAATGCAATTAATGCGATGATAAAATGCAACTAAATGAAATGGATAATGATTAAAATGATTCTAAGAATGAATACTCCTAATATGATAAAATGCAATTGTTTTTGTTTGTCCAAGTATACTCAATCTTTATTTATGACCGTTGATCTACTAATGAAATGATATGCTTATAATGCAACTCACAAATGAATGCTTATAATGAAAATGAATAATGAGCTAATGAAATGATCTAACTAAAATTTATACTGCCATTCTTCATATGTTATCGGGTAACAGTGCTTGTTTTCATCATTGAGCTTTAAATATTGTAAGAAAATACAAGCAACTTGACATAATGATTCAAGATGACCCAAGTATTGCTTACATCAATTTTGATATAGCAAGTTAATACGCAACTTGATATAATGGACAAAGTTGACCTGAGTATTGCTTGCAGAACAGACAAGGAGTATCTCCTTTCATGCATGACTTGGAACGTCCTCCTTGATCTTTTGTTGATCATATCATGAGACAAGTTCATACTGTAGTAAGAGATAAACCATAGACAACAATCAAAGAAAATAATCATGCCCCATCATAGCTCCTCTAGTCATGAACATCCTTGAGTTGCATAGAGTACATGATTAGCAATAAAATCAATATATAAACACTGAATCTTGTATGTTATTCACATGTTCTTATGGTCATTAACTGATATTATCATCTTGATGAATGATCTTTGATAATCCTTTATAGCTTGTTGATTGATTCTTCATTTTCTGAGTTTCATGATTCAGTGTTTATGAAATGCCTTGATTTTTGTTTCTTTGTTGCTCATTATCTGTTTCGAAATCCTAGGTGTTTTTTTTTGTTTTTCTAAGTTTTTCGAATGTTTTTAGATTTTCTAAATTTCAAAAGATCACCTTAGCAAAAGGAATTTAGGATTTTGCCCCCAGTGGAAACAAAAAGATTTTATTATGGATATATGAATTGATCAAGATCCAAACCATAGTGGGATACAAATGCAGATTGATTGATACTGATAAAATCTCAGACAGTGACTACGGAAAGTATGTCAAAGATTGATAACTACTGGTAAGCTGCATATATTTTTTATTTTTTTTGCTAAATGGTTTAGAGCAATGGATGCGAAAGATGGAATGGATAAGCTAAGATAGATGGAAATGATAAATGCAAGAGGATGGAATGGATAGGTGCACAAAGCGATCTCATGGATGGAGGAACTCACTTTTTAGATAGTGCATGTTTACTAGGTTTTCACCATCTAAATTTATTGCATTTTTGTTGTTTTATATATTTTTAGGGATTTTCTACTTTTCTGATTTTTACTGATTTCTTCAGGACTTTATATGGCTTTTATTGATTTTTCTAGGACTTTATATCTCAAGCATAGAATTTCTTTGAGATGGATAGAATTGATAGGTTCATCAAACCAATCACCTTCTAGGGTTGATAATTTGTATGCTCATGATCCATATGTTGCTACTATGACAAAAGGTCCTAGCCAATTTGGTTCAAATTTTCCCTTCTTTTCCCGTTCTTGTTGATTTCTCAGATTCTCCCTTAGAACTATGTCTCCAATCTGGAAAATGTGTGGCTTGACTCTGTGGTTATAGCTTCTTGCCATTCTTTGTTGATATACTTTCAAATGGTCTGTTGCATTTTGGTGATGTTCCTGAATCAATTCTAGTTCCTGGAGTTGAGAGACTCTTTGTTCTTCTTCTGGTATAAGACCATGCAAGGATACTCGTAGAGAAGGTATCTCTACTTCTATAGGTAATATAGCTTTTGATCCATAGACCAAACAATATGGAGTTGCCCTTGTTGGAGTGCGGACACTAGTTCGATATGCCCAAAGAGCAGGATTTAGCTGAATGTGCCAATCTTTTCTAGCTTCATTGACTGTTTTCTTCAAGATTTTTAAAATAGTTTTGTTTGATGCCTCAGCTTGACCATTACCTTGTGGATAATATGGAGTAGAGAACCTATGTTGGATATGAAATTTTTCACATAGCTCTTTTACATCTTGACTTTTGAATGGTCTTCCATTATCAGTGATAATGGTCATAGGAACTCCATAGCGACAGATTATGTAATTCAAGATGAATGATGATATTTGTTTTCCCGCTACTGTTGTTAAAGGCACTGCTTCAATCCACTTAGTAAAATATTCAGTAGCAACTAGAATGAATTTATGGCCGTTAGAAGATGAGGTATTGATCTTTCCTACCAAATCTAGGCCCCACTGTGAAAATGGCCATGACCCTATCATAGGATATAACTCTTGTGTTGGTGCATGAATTAGATTTCCATGAATTTGACATTGTTTACACTTTCTAGCATAGGTGAATGAGTCTCTTTCCATAGTAGGCCAAAACTAACCCATACGAATAAGTTTCTTAGCCAATGTTAAACCACTTGAGTGTGTACCACAAATACCCGCATGAATGTCATTAAGAACTCTTTCAGATTCATCTTTTTCCAGACATCTCAATAATGTACCATCTAGACCACGCCTATATAGGATATCAGCAATAATAGTATAGTGAGAGGACTGATGAATAAAGTTTTTGCATTGATTATGAGATAATTCCATAGGAAGGTTATGATCTTTTAAATATTGGTAGGTTTGACCGTATAAGGATTGACTTGTTCCTGATATATGGCAAATTCGATAGGTATGCTGGGATTGAATGGTAGGGGTTAAGATATCTTCCATAAGAAACTCGTAACATTGTTGATGTTGAAATGTGGCGACTGATCAGCAAATAATTGTACACTCAGCACGTATCCTTGTCGAGATCCAGGGTCGGGCCGGGCCCTGGGCGGGGGTTTGGGGGTGACAGCCCCCAAAGCCGGCGAAGCTCGCTACGGGGGTTTGGGGTCGATAGCCCCTAAGAAAAAAAAATTGCCATTTTTTGTTGATGAAAATCGACATTGTAATAAAACCCTAAAAAGACCGACTTTGTTTGTTGCCCTAAAAATGCATGTTATAAGTGGCTGGGATGCTTAAAGCATTGTAAGGTTGATGTACTATTTTTGCTGAATAATAAGAAAGACTGGATAGTTGTGTATGGTGGACGTAACCCATTCTGGGTGAATCATGTTAAATCTTTGTATTATCTGTGTCCCGTTTTATTTCTTTATCTTTTGTATTTAAATCTGCATATAATTGTTAGTTCATATTTTCTTCAAATCTGCTTGAAACCCTAACAATTGGTATCAGAGCGAGGTTTTTTCTGTAAATTAGTAGGACTTTTAGATTTGAGTGGGAGCAATGGAGGATTCCAAATTCAAGGTTGAAAAGTTTAACAGCCAGAATTATCAGTTATGGAAAATGCAGATGGAGGATTACCTGTATCAAAAGGATTTGTGGCGGCCATTAGAAGGAAAGGAAAAGAAAGCGACCACAATGTTAGATGAAGAATGGGACATTTTAGATAGAAAGGCACTGGGATCCACTCGATTGTGCCTTGCACCGTCTATAGCTTTCAATATAACAGAAGCAAAAATGGTTGTAGATTTGATGGCGACATTGGCTAAGCTGTATGAGAAACCCTCGACTTCGAATAAGGTATTTTTTATGAAGCGTTTGTTTAATTTGAAAATGAGTGAGGGAGGATCTGTAGCAGAGCAGTTAAATGAATTTAATACAATTACCAGTCAATTATCTTCGGTAAAAATTACCTTTGCAGAAGAGGTTATGGCTTTCTTGATTTTATGTTCTTTGCCAGAAAGCTAGAATAGCTTGGTTATGGTTGTAAGTAACTCTGTCTCTAGTAAAAATACTTTGGTATTTGATGATATTGTTGGTGTTATCCTAAGCGAGGAAATGCGAAGGAAAAGCACAGGTGAGACTCCAACATCATCGGGTAGTGTTTTGAATGTGGAGAATAGAGGAAGATCAAAGGAAAGAGGAAAAGACCCTTGGAATGAGAAGTCATGAGGGAAGTCAAAGAAAGGACACTCTCAATCTAGAGGAAAGAAAGATTACTAGTACTGCGGAAAGCCTGGTCATCTAAAGAAATATTGTTGGTCTCAGAAAAACAAAGAAGGAGACAAAAATGAAAATGACAATAAGGAAGCTAATATTGCAAGTAATACTTTACAAGATGCTTTAATCTTATGTTTGGATAATGTTAATGATTCCTGGGTAATAGATTTTGGGGCTTCATTTCAAGCTACACCCCATAGAAAATATTTTCTAGATTATGTTCAAGGTGATTTTGGACAGGTATATTTGGGTGATGATGAGCCTTGTCAAATTGTTGGAAAAGGAAAGATAAAGATCAAGTTGCAGAATGGTAATGATTGGTTTCTTCAGGAGGTAAGACATGTTCCTAACTTAAGAAAAAATTTAATTTCTGCAGGGCAACTAGGTAGTGAAGGTTGCATAGTTACCTTCCCAGATAGTATCTGGAAGGTCAGTAAAGGATCATTAGTAGTAGCTAAAGGTGTGAAGGTAGGCACATTATATTTGTGTACTGGTAACACTTACTCTACCTTAGCTGCTACAGATAAAGTTACTGTATGGACAACAACTATAGATGTTGCAAGAACAGATTCGATAATATGGCACCATAGGCTTGGGCACATGAGTGAGAAAGGGATGAAAATCCTTCACTCCAAATATCTATTGCCAGGACTAAAGAAGATTGATTTAGAGTTTTGTGAAAACTGTGTTTATGGCAAATAGAAAAGAGTCAGATTTCTCAAGGTTGGGAAAGAGAAGAAGAGTAAGAAGTTAGAGCTTGTGCATTCAGATGTATGGGGACTGGCTCAGGTATCATCTCTTGGTGGCTCTTGTTATTATGTTATTTTTATTGATGACTCAACCAGAAAAACATGGGTATATTTCCTAAAGAAAAAATCAGATGTTTTTGAAACTTTTAAGAAATGGAAAGCTTTGGTTGAGAATGAGACAGGGAAAAGGTGGAAGTGTCTCATATCGGATAATGGAGGTGAGTATTTTAGCAAGGCATTTGAATATTACTGCTCCTTAAATGAGATTAGAAAGCAGAAGACAATTCCAGGAACTCCACAGGAAAATGGTGTGTCAGAGAGAATGAATAGGACTATCATGGAATGCGCAAGGAGCATGAGATTGCATGTTGGATTGCCCTTACATTTTTGGGTAGATGTTGTACATACTACTGTCTATTTGATAAATAGAGGACCTTCAACCCCTTTGGATGGTGGTATTCCAGAGGAGGCATGGACTGGTAAAAAGGAAAATTATTCTTTTCTGAAAACCTTTGGTTGTGAAGCTTTTGTCCATGTTGATAAAGAAAACAGAACCAAACTTGATGCTAAATCTCAGAAATGTACCTTCATTGGATATGGAATAGATGAATATGGCTATCGATTATGGGATTTTGAAAAGAAGAAAATAACTAGAAGTAGAGATGTTATATTCAATGAGAAGGTTATGTATAAAGAACAGATGCAGGAAAAGAAGCATGAACAAGACAAGCAAGAATATGTGGTGTTGGATGAGATTCCTGAAAATGAAATGCCACAGGTACCTAATGCTTAGCAACAACATAATGTCCCACAAACTCCTGCAAGTGTTAGACATTCTATAAGGTCAAGTAGACCCCCTGAAAGATTTTCTCCTTCTTTGTATTCTATATTATTAACTGATTCTGGTGAACCAGAAGAATATGAAGAAGCAATGCAGGTGGATGCCAAATAACAGTGGGAGCCAGGCATGAAAGAGGAGATGGACTTCATGATGAAAAATAAGACTTGGGACTTAGTCCCTTTACCTGCAGAAAAAAGAGCCTTGCCTAACAAATGGGTTTATTAGCTAAAAGAGGAGGAAGGAGGTAAGAAAAGATATAAGGCCAGACTTGTGGTAAAAGGTTTTGCACAGAAAAAGGGTATAGATTATGATGAAATATTTTCTCTAGTTGTAAAAATGACTTCAATTAGAACTAACTTAGTCTTGTGGCTGCAGATGATTTACATCTTGAACAATTAGATGTGAAAATAGATTTTCTCTATGGAGATTTGGAGGAGGAAATTTACACATTGCAACCACAGGGATATGAGGTCAAAGGTAAGAACTTGGTGTGCAGGTTGAAGAAAAGTCTGTATGGCCTAAAGCAAGCACCCTGACAATGGTATTTAAAATTTGATAGTTTCATGGCTGAACACGGTTATCATAGATGTCATTCTGATCATTATGTATATTTTAAGAGATTTGATAATGGAAGTTATATTATCCTGTTGCTTTATGTTGATGACATGCTTGTTGCTAGGTCTAACATGCAACATATAAATGATCTTAAACAAAAATTAGCCAGGTCATTTGCTATGAAGGATTTGGGTGCAGCTAAGCAAATTCTGGGTATGAGGATTACACAAGACAAGAAAAATAGAACCTTGAATTTGTCCCAAAGTGAGTATATAAAGAAGGTGTTGAAAAGATTTAACATGCAGGATGCAAAAGTAGTTTGTACACCTTTGGCTAGTCATTTCAAATTGACTAAGGAGATGTGCCCAAAGGCATAGGAAGAGGTTAATAAAATGTCTAACATCCTGTATTCATCAGTTGTTGGTAGTCTGATGTATGCAATGGTATGCACAAGGCCAGGTATTGCACATGCAGTGGGAGTTGTGAGCAGGTTTATGAGTAATATGGGTATGAAACATTGGAATGTTGTGAAATGGATTCTTTGGTATTTGAAAGGAACTACTACGAAGGCATTATGTTTCAAAGGATCTAATGCTACTCTGAGTGGATTTGTTGACTCTGATCTAGCGGGTGATATTGATTCACGGAGGAGTACTACAAGGTATGTTTTTACTATAGGGGGAATTGCAGTCAGTTGGATTTCTAGGCTGCAAAAGGTTGTTGCACTTTCAACCACTGAAGTTGAGTATGTTGCTGCTATAGAAGCCAGCAAGGAGATGATTTGGTTACAATGTTTTCTGGAGGAATTGGGTCAAACATAGGAGGATCGCCCATTATATACTGATAGCCAGAGTGTCATTCATCTTGCGAAGAACTCTTTTTTTCATTCAAGGACAAAGCACATTCAGCTCAGGTGCCACTTCATCTGGACTATTTTGGAGGTTAGTTATGGCTTGAGAAGATTCACACAAGTGAGAATCCTACCGATATGTTCACAAAGGCAGTTCCACAAGAGAAGCTGATTTCTTCATCAGTTTTTGTTGGTCTTCTTGATTGATAATTGTGGAATGTATATCAGTCGAGTCCTAGTGTTTTTCCAGTGGATGTTGCATGTACAATGGTGTCATATAGTTTTAGTCTCCAAGTGGGAGATTGTTCGGTGTGGAGCCTAATCAGTCTCCAAGTGGGAGATTGTTGAAATGTGGCGATTGATCAGCAAAGTACTGTACACTCAGCACGTATCCTTGTCAGGGTCTGGGGCTGGGCCAAGCCCTGGGCGGGGGTTTGGGGACGACAGCGCCCAAAGCGAGTGAAGCCCACTATGGGGGTTTGGGGGAGGCAGCCCCCAAAGTGAGCGAAGCCCACTTCAGGGGTTCGGGGGTGGTAGGCCTCGAGAAAAACTTTTTGCCATTTTTTGCTGATGAAAACTGACATTGTAATAAAACCCTAAAAAGGCCGACTTTGTTTGTTGCCCTAAAAATGCATGTTATAAGTGGCTGGGATGCTTAAGGCATTGTTAGGTTGATGTACTATTTTTGCTGGATAATAAGAAAGATTGGACGGTTGTGTATGGTGGACGTAACCCATTCTAGGTGAACCACGTTAAATCTCTGTGTTATCTATGTCCTATTTTATTTCTTTATCTTTTGTATTTAAATCTACATATAATTGTTAGTTCATATTTACTTCGGATCTGCTTGAAACCCTAACAGTTGATTCTCTTTATTTTGCAAGAGAGATTCTATTGTAGCCATTGCATCTACTGCTTTGTTTTCATTTCTGGGAATCTGGGTAAATGTGATTTCTTTAAAATGTCCTTTAAATTCTTCCACTAGTTGTTTGTATGGCATAAGCTTATCATCCTTTGTTTGATATTCATCATTTATTTGATAAATGACAAGTTGTGAATCATCATAGACATGTAGTTCTTTGACATTCCATTCAATGGCCATTTTGAGCCCTATAGCCAATGCTTCATACTCTGCAGTATTATTGGTGCATGGAAATCTTAGTCTATATGATTTCGGAATTGTATGTCCTTGAGGTGTGATAAAAAATATTCCTGCACCTGATCCATATTGAGTATAAGAACCATCAAAGTACAATTCCCAAAAGTTTGTACTTATTGTCAAGATGTCTGCATCAGGAAATTTGATATGCAAAGGCATGTCATTTTGTAGGGGTGCATCAGCTAATTGATCAGCAATGACTTGTCCCTTGATGGCATTCCAGTCAACATATTCTATGTCGAATTCACTTAGTATCATAACCCATTTGGCTAGTCTCCTTGTTAATGTTGACTTAATAAATATTTGAGAGGATCTATCTTTGCTATTAATTTTACAAAATGAATCAACATATCAAATCAATATCCAAAAATCAGTATCTGGGGCACAATCGCGATTTTCAATCTCTATCAGGCACACTATCGAGACTTGATTTAATCTTTGAAACAATGTTGTCTTGACATCATTTCAAAGAGGGGCAAAATGTATACACCTAAAAATTGGCTATGAGCAATTAAATAAATATTTTATATTTATTCTTCTATTAAATAGTTAATTCGAAAAGATTAATTAATTTAATTCATATTCATATCTTTCTATTAATTAATATTTTATTAATTAATTCATTATCCTATTCTTCCGAATTAATTAAATATCTAATATTTAATTATCTTATTCCTCTAATTAATTAAATATCTAATATTTAATTATTCCTCTAACCAAGTTAATTAAATATCTAATATTTAATTATCTCCTCCAAACAATTAAATATCCAATATTTAATGGTTATTCTCCTATCCTATAGTCTCAAATATTAAATTATTTAATCCCTTTTCCAACTCATCCCTCCATCTCCACTTCATCTTCCCTTTGCCAACTCATCAAACATGTGGATAAAGAAATTAATATTCCTTAAATATTAATTCATGATTTATCTCCAACTTCCAAACTTACTGAAAATTGTGTACGTACACATATTTCATAACCATTTCCTATATTCTCTCCAACACCCCCTACATCTTGGGAAGGACTTGAGTCCACTTGTCCTACCATGCCTAAATTTCCTCCAACCATCCCTAGATTCTCTCAGTCAGCAACCCAATCAAGGTGAGATGAGTGACACTTGTCTTCTCCTTCCCCCTTTCTATCAACCTTCACCTTTGCTCATAGCCATTCAAAATTGCAGATCTAATCAAGATCATTGATTTGAGCCACATCATCTAATCCTCTCAAGGTCTATAAAATCAAGAGCTTCAGTTGAAAGGAAGTTAGTCTTCAAAATAGTCTTCAAGCCAATCTTATGCATCCATGAGTTTTTGAAGCAAATAGCAAATATTATTTTAGCAATATAATCATATAGTATTAGCATTTTAGCATAACCATGTAGCTTTGCATATCATACTATCAGTTAACTACAAGTTATCAATCCATTCTTCATATGCCATCTTGGAAGCCAATAGTGCATTATCTGAGAGCACACCATCTGCAACTAGGAACAGTGGAGTTAGGACACAATGAGACATAAGCCATGAAGGTAAAATAATGATTTATTTTAGTATGTATTTCATGTAGTTTCATTGGTGGATTTTGGATTTCCTGTATGAATTTCCATTGTATTTTGTGAAACTAACTTATTACAGGTAACATTCTAAGGATGAAATTCAAGCTCACACACAAACCAGAACTTAATGCTTTCATCAGTCAAAACAACGCATAAACAGTTATCATACTAGTTAAACATTCAGTGGCACTTTGTGAAACCATATTAGCATTTTTGAAGCATCACCATAGCGCATAGGAGGCTTAACTTAGCACTTTCAGTCTAAACTGTAGCACGTAATCAAGACATATTAGTGCATAATCTTTCCAGTCAGAAACAATTTTTGCAACTCTAAGTTAGCGCATCACATAGGCAGCTTAGCGCATAGGGAATTTCCTGTAGCACATCTAGATCATCAGATAGCGCATCCGGTCTCTATTTTAGCACATGATATAAACACAAAAAAATAGAGAGTAAACTAGGCATTTTTAGAAAATTTTATCATCAGTCCTAAGCACCGTTTTAGGCCTTTTGTCAAACTCACCAATCAGAATCCAAACTAGGTCATCAGAGAAAACAATTCCAAAATCAAGCAAGCATCCTTAGAACAAATTTGTCAAATCTTAAACTAGCTCGGGATAAGACTTCATCCAAAATCAGGCAATATCATCACATTGATCAAATTTTTTCCATCTAACAAATCTTATCACAAACAAAATACCGAGTTTAATCCTTGAGTTGTCAAATCGAGTTTCCATATTGGGAGACTCTTATCCATATTATTTGACACACTTTATCATGGGGGTGAATCTAAACCTCTACTTGATGAAGTAAGCTTGAATTTTTCAAACGAAGTATCCCAATCCAAACATCAAAGGAAACCATTGATCATTCGTGTATGACCACTTCTCATATTTTGAGAAGAATAAGTCTTCATCACAAAATTGAGTTGAAGAAGAGACAACCTAGTTCTAAAAAACTTGCCAAACGAAATAAGTTTCTTTATATCAATCACCAACATTTTAAATCACATCGCGCATTCTTGCGTCATATGTGATTATATCTTTAAGGAAAATCAAACTAGTTTGACAAAGAACCCTTAAGAAGTAGAGCTTACATTCAGAAAGCAGCATTCAACCAATGCTTAAATTATGGAGGAAAGATTAACCTTGATTTATTCCCACAGATCTGTATTACTTATAACATAGCTTGACCCAAACCACCAACCCTGAAATGAGAAGAAGTATATTTTATCCCCTTTTTCATAGAAAGCTTTTACTAGATGCTCGTTGTCACTCACTCTCAAAGAAACAAGCAAAGCGAACCACAACCAGAGTCAAGTATGGGTTGTAGATTATCTAACCCTTTCAAATATACTAATCTGGGAGATACAGAGATCATTGAGGAACTTCTCCAAGAATGTCAAGAAAACCCCTCATTCCAAAAGCTCGTGGAAAGACTCATTGAAGCTGACAAGGAAAAAAATATGCTCATGCTAACTAGCAAAGGAGTTAGACTTCTTGAAGATTTTGATACTGAAAATTTAAGGAAGGTCGATGAACAAATTTTTAGGACAAGGACGCAAAATTACGCCTATCAAGAACAACAAAAAGAAGAAGAAATGCATGATCCTGAAATCATACCTGAAGAACATAACATACCTGAACACAACCATACCCAAACTAGGGATAATGAAAGGGAAGAAGCTTTCCCTCGACAAACAAATGCACCCATGATTGCTCTTACACAACAAATTCAAATGTTGCAAAGACAAATGCAGGACATGCAACAGGGGACCACAGTACAATACTCCTTGGATGAAATTTGTCCTTACCCCTTTGATAGGAGATTAAACATGATACCTTTTCCCCCGAATTTAGATGTAACAAAATATGACAAATATGATGGTAAAAGTGATCCCATGATCATATTCGGGAATTTTGTACCATAAGCCTAGAATTTGCTCATGGTGACACTTACTTGATGAGGCTATTCCCAAGAAGTTTGGGAGGGAAAACAATGGAGTGGTTGTCTAAACTTACACCTCCCATAAGATCCTTTGATGAGTTGGTAAACAAATTTATCACACAACACTCCTATAATATTCAACATGCAATCATCATGTTGGATGTATGTAATACCAAATAGAAAAACAATGAAACATTCATGGTGTTTCTTCAGTGTTGGAGGCATATGGTTTCAAGATATCCTCAAGATGTGCCTGAAAAGGAAAAGATGGAGATCTTTATCGACAATCTAAATAGTGAGATGAGTTATCAACTCAAACTCCAGTGAATACCATCTTTTGCTAAGTTGATCAAAAATGGAATCCAAATAGAGGAAGCATGCATCAAGAAAGGAACATTGAAATTCTTTAAGGAAGGAACTAATTCATCCAACACTCACTTTAACAACCAAAACAACAACAACACTTTAGACAAATCCAGATTCTAGACCAGAAACAAAAATGTTGCTAATGAGGGAGGAGTTGATGCTAATGGTACAAAGTCCAAACAACCAGTATTAGCTTTATCAGGTAATCCATAATCTAACAAGAATCAAAAAAGTGTTAACCAAGGCACTAACACTTATCCACAAAATACCAATCAGGGACCTTCAAATTCAAACACCAACAACAATACCCAAGGCAACAACACTAACCGAGGGAATAATACAAATCAAAGAGGTAACACCAACACTTTCCCAAATAGATGCATCTACACGCCATTGGGGCAAACCTTAGAATCAACATTTCACAAACTCTTGGCAAACAAGATTATCATATTGCCAGCCACAAGCAACTTCGAACCCCAGATCAAACCACCTTGGTGGAATGACTCGCATTTCTGTGATTTTCATCGAAACAAAGGACATCACACAAATTATTGCATGAGGCTTAAGAATATTGTTCGAGATATGATTGATAAAGGTGATTTAACATTTGATGGTCTCAAAACAAATGGTGATCATGACGCCTTTAAAAATCCTCTTCCATATTACAACTAGGAAGGAGCTTCATCATCAAACGATACGCAGGGAGCTCGCATAAATCATCTGTACAACAACACAATCAATCACATATCAACATATGACAAACAAATAAATGTCATAAAAATCAAGGACAAACAAGACCATACATCAATCAATGTGACAACCAAAGCTCAAAAATACGTCTTGAAAGGGCATACATCAACATCGACCACTATCCCCAAGACTCAATATGATTTGGTTAATCAACTACGGAGAACTCCTACTCAGATATCCATACTCGAGTTACTCAAACTCTCGCCAAAACATAAGGACATCTTAGAACAAGCACTTGTCGAAACCAATGTGCCTCAAGATCTAGACATTGATAAATTTCAAGCCATGGTGGCTCATATGACAGGGCCTCATAATCTCACCTTTTCTGAACATGATAATATTTCTTTGATTCATCCACATAACACTCCCCTTCATATTGAAGTCTTAGTCTAAAAACATCGAGTTAAAAGAGTATTAATAGATGGAGGAATTGGTCTCAATATCGATACTTTAAAACTTATTCGTGCATTAGGCTTCTCTGAATAGTCTATTGATCCACACAAAAAAATCATCATCAAGGCCTATGATGATGAAGAAATATCAACCAAAGGGACAGTGATACTACCTATTCAGGTAGGACCGATACAAAGGGACACTATGTGCCAAGTCTTAGACATAGACAACATACAATATTTTATTGGGTCATCCTTGGATACATGAAATGCGAGTAGTGCCTTCAACCTACCATCAGTGTGTCAAATTCCCATATAATGGACAAGAGATTTCCATATCTGCCGATAATAATCCTTTTCAACATTGCAATGCTATGGGGGCAGCTCAAGATAGCTTGGTTCCACACAATAGGGAAGCTCCAGTTTCCTCAGCATTAGATCATCATCAAGAAAAGCTTAAATCTTTATCCATGGATTTCAAACAAAAGATGAAAATCAAAGAGAAAGGCATGGGAGAATACTCTTTCGAACCCATGTGACTATCCAAATTTCCAACATCACCAAAATCTCATGGGAAACCTTATGCCTCGACACATCAAGAAACACAACCCATCACCAAGTTTGATGGCAAATTTATCCAATTGGGCACACTAGCACATGAATCAAAAGAGAAAGACATCCTTAGTTGGCTATACAAGGATGGGGGAGAAGTCAAAGCTGCTACTCTAGAGGTAGCCATACCAACACAACAGTATGGAAAATGATTCTTGATCATGCAATGGATGGGATACAATGGAAAAGGACCTATAGGCAAGCGTCAAGAAGGCATTACAGAACCACTAGACCCTCCTTCACAATTTTCTTGAGACAAAACAGGACTGGGATATGGACACAACATACCCCCAAGGCCAAAACAAATTAAGTATCAAAAACCTTAGTGGAAAGAAAAGAAAAAATACAACAAGGACTCATGGTAAGAGACACTACACCAAGAAGCAAAACAACAAGGAAAGAGTGAGAACACCAGGAAAAAGAGAAACGAAAAAAGGAACCGACCATTCAAAGGGAAGAAGCATCTTATGAGAAAGTGCATCATATACAGGAACCTATTCAAAACAAGGCAGAGTCACCTCCTGAAGACATCACTACTCTCCAAGGAGAAATAGTGTATGAACAAATGCAAAGGGTACAAGAAGGCTCTGATTCAAAATCAGAAAAAACTACAAGACTGGTATCAATTATCATAGATCTCTTCTCACCCTACAACATACTTGTTAGCAGCACTGAAAGGCTCTGGGACAGTACTTCTAAAACTGATTCTAATGACTATGAATGGGGTAGTTATTCAAATATTACTAAGGATGTCAATGAAGGTGCTATACATTCACAAACAACCCTTTCTCAGGAGATCCAAGGTGCAACATCTCGCTTACTTGAATTCGATCCATAACATATCTACAAAGCTAAGGAAAACGAGCAGCAGTACTACGCACAAGTCTATACGGAAGATGATACCATTGAATACCTTGACAATATCATTAACCTAACCAACATCCAAGATAGCCTTAATGATACCTCTATCATGACACTTACCACAACCGACCTCGACCCACCAAATGACTCTCTACTGCTCGTATTCCTTATTTGATAGACTAGGATGAACCTGAACACCATGATATACCTATTTTCCCAGATAATTAATCCATTGTCTGTTACCTATGTATAGTCAACCCGGAAATAGGCTCTACCAGTGAACAAAATAATGATATCTACAATCAGGAGGGTGCCAATTCTCTCAATCGCAAAAATGAAAGAAACAAAGGATCCGATGCTGAAAAACCAGTCAATGACAACACTAGATCACAAAATAGTCAAAATAAAGGACACATCTGAGGGTGAAAACCTTTTCAAGGCACCTAAGGATGGAAGACTTGACACTCTTCCTGAACACTATCAAAAGTGATCACCCATATTGTTTGAGCCAACTCAATCAATAAACATTGGTATAGAAGCAGCAGCTAAAAACATACACCTAGCAGAATCACTGACAAAAGAGGAAAAACCAAATTTTATCAAATTCTTCATAGAAAAGAAAATCAATTTTGCTTGGTCCTATGTTGATATGCCTGGAATAGATCCAAACCTAGTCATGCATCATTTATCTATTGCTCTAGGAGTTAAGCTCGTCAAGCTAAAGTTAAGAAAGATGAATCTGCATGTAGAACTAATGGTCAAAGCTAAACTACAAAAATTATTAGATGGATTCATTCAACCTATAGACTATGCTGAATGGATTTCAAACATTGTACCAGTTTCAAAACTAGATGGAAGCATCAAAATATGCATAGATTTTAGAGATGTCAACAAAGCCTATCCAAAGGATGACTTTCCTTTGCCCAACATCAACATAATTGTGGACCTCACAACGGGCCATGCAATGCTATCATTAATGGATGGTTTTTCTGGCTATAATCAAATCAAGATAGCCCTAGAGGATCAAGATAAAACTGCATTCACCTGTCCTTGGGGAATGTATTGTTGGAACGTCATGCCTTTTGGCTTGAAGAATGCTGGGGCAACTTATCAAAGAGCAATGATGACAATCTTTCATGATATGATGCATACCTTCATGGAGGACTATGTGGATGATTTACTGGCTAAGTCATTCACCTGGGCAGAACATCTGGGCATATTAGATAAAATATTTCAAAGATTGGAACAATTCCAAGTTAGGATAAACCCTAAGAAGTGTGTCTTTGGGGTGACATCAGGTAAATTATTAGGCTACATTGTGTCTAAAAAAGGCATTGAAGTAGATCCAGCAAAGGTACAAGCCATCATGGAGATGCCACCTCTAGGAACATTAGTCAACTCAGATCTCTACAAGAACGACTATAGTCTATTAAGCGATTCATAGCCCAACTAGCAGATAAAAGTCCACCATTCAATCATTTGCTACATAAGAACATACCATTCAAATGGGAAGCTAAGTGTGTGAAATCATTCTATCAAATCAAGCAATTCTAATGAATCTACCAGTTCCGGTACCACCAATAGTAGGAAAGCTGCTCATTCTCTACATATCAACAATAGAAGTATCATTGGGGCTACTATTAGCACAAGAAGATTAAGAAGGCAAGGAACGAGCTATATATTACATTAGCCGAACTTTAAATGGATATGAGCTAAATTACACATTCATTGAGAAGGCTTGTTTAGCTGTGGTATTCGCCTCTCAAAAGTTCTGCCATTACATGCTAGCTCACACAATCAAGCTAGTAGAAAAAATTGATCCTCTCAAGTATTTACTCAGCAAAGCAGCTCTCACAGGCCAACTGGCTAAATGGGTCATGATTCTCAATGAGTTTGATATCCAATACACATAACGTTGAGCTATCAAGGGACAAGTAATTATAGATCAATTAGCTGAAGCACCACTACCAGATAAGCAACCAATGAAGGTGGAATTTCTAGACATGGATTTCCTTACTGTTACACTTATGCAATGGACCCTGTACTTTGATGGTTTCTATACCCAACATGGCTTAGGTGTTAGCATCTTGTTCATCACCTCCGAAGAACACACTATTCCCAGATTGTATAGACTCATGTTCCCATGCACCAATAACATCGCTGAGTATGAAGCCTTGGTCACAAGAATAAAAATGGTCA
Source organism: Cryptomeria japonica (assembly GCF_030272615.1). NCBI lineage: Eukaryota > Viridiplantae > Streptophyta > Pinopsida > Cupressales > Cupressaceae > Cryptomeria > Cryptomeria japonica. The sequence continues at coordinate 60,073,349 of NC_081407.1, read as the reverse complement.
TGGAATGGAGAATCAAGGAATTGAAAGTCTATGGAGATTCCCAACTGGTTATAAATCAGATCAACAATGAATATTAGACAAAGGATGACAAGTTGTTGTCATATAAAAGAATGGTGGATGACTTCAAACAGTACTTTGTACATATCACCTTTGAGTAAATACCAAGGTTGGACAACAAAGTATTGATGCAATGGCCACTATCGCTTCACTGCTACAAATTCCAAAGCAACAAAGTTGTTATGAGTTCTTGGTAGAGCAACTGTTTTCCCCAACCTATGACAATTCTGCTTCCCACGTCATCTATACCTTAACCAGTTCAGACTCTCCTCTATATGGGACAATATATGAATATCTTAAAACCAATACCCTACCCATTGACCTATCTCATAATAAAAAATACAACTTTATCCGGCAAGCCGCCTATTATACCTTAACTGCTGACACACTTTACCGTCGAGGTCTAGATGGTACTCTTCTTCGTTGCCTTGATCATAATGAATCTAACTCTACTTTATACGAGATTCATGAGAATATCTGTGGAATGCATTCAAGTGGTCCTACTCTTGCTAAAAAACTTCTAAGAATGGGATATTACTAGCTGACAATGGAAAAAGACTCTTATCAATTTGCAAAGAAATGTCCTAAGTGCCAAATTCATGGCAATCTCATCCATACACCAGCACAAGAGTTGCAGCCATTTATGACATCTTAGCCTTTATGTCAGTGGGGACTTGATTTAGTAGGGAAAATCCATCCTTCTTCAAATGGACACAAGTTCATTATCACTACAATAGAGTATTTCACAAAATGGATTGAAGCAATCCCAATGACCACAGTAACGGGAAAGCAGATTGCCTCTTTTATTCTCAATTATCTAATTTGCACATACGACACTCCCAGTTCCATCATCACAGACAATGGGTGTCCTTTCAAAAATTAGGATGTGCAAGAACTATGTGAGCAACTCAAAATCCAACATCATTTCTCTACACCTTACTACCCACAGGGGAATGATCAAGCAGAAGCATCAAATAAAACAATCTTGAAAATCCTAAAGAAAATAGTAAATGATGCAGGTAAGGATTGGTATGTACAACTCAATCCATCACTCTGGTCATATAGGCCTAGCATCAGAACACCTACAGGGGCTATGCCATATTCATTAGTGTATGGATCAGAAGCAATTTTACCTCTTGAGGTAGAAATTCCATCACTCGGAGTATCTTTAAAAGGCCTCATACCAGATGAGGAGTATCGGGTAAATAGATTGCAAGAACTAGAGCTTATGGATGAAAAATGACAACATGCCTATGATCATCTCAAAGCATACCAGCACTACATGTGCAAAAGCTACAACCACAGAGTCATCCCTAGCATTTTTAAAGTCGGTGATCTTGTACTCAAAGAAAATCCTATAAATTAGGTCCCTATGTTATCATATCAGCCTATGGATCAGGAGCCTATCAGCTAACAACTTCAGAAGGAGATGTGCTTGATGAACCAACCAACAACATCCATTTGAATAAATTCTACACTTAAATGGTCTACTGCACGGAAAAAGTGAAAAATACAAAAAAATCAAAAAATACAAAAAAAATCATAAAAACAACAAAAAGGTGCAATAAAAACAAGTGGTGAAAACCTGGCAACAAGTGCTATTTGTAAGGAAACAACTCCTCTATCTATCATTACTCGTATCTTTTGCATTCAAAGTCAAAGGTAATAGCCATCGCCCAACACTTTTTACGTAGCATTATCCCAGACATACTTAACGTAGTCACTGTCCTTGCTTATCTGAAGATCAGTTCATCATATCCCACCATGGCTTGGTAATCACTATGTATATCCACATCAATAGGCATCTGTAGCTAGGGGTAACATTCCTCCGACTTCAAGTATTTCAATAATAAAAAATCAAGAATCACAGCACGCTAAGGCAACCCTATCAACAACAACAACTCATCCACAGATAAAACAAGACACTGATCCAATTAACAACTTCAACACACATGATGGATGATTTTCTGAATTATAATTTGTTTACATCTCCCATAAAGTTTTGACTATTTTGCACTTAAAATTTTTGAATCATTGGATCTCCTTAATTTCTCAACAATGCATCGAGCTAGAGAAAGTAGCGGGAGAGTCTAATATTTTTTTTGGATTTCTCTCTATGAGGTGACCACTTGTACAGTGAAACTTTGTCTTGAGACATGATTGGAAACATATCATTGAAGACATTATTCCACTTTTCGCATACAAATGTTTAATTCTTGTTTGTTTTATGCAAGCAACACTCAGGTTGTCTTGGTTTAATTATACATTGATGCTTATGCCATCTTGCAATATCAAAATCCATGTATGTTTTACTCAGGTCATTATGGTTCAATTATACCATTATGCTTGTATAAACTTCCAACATATCGAAAGCTCAATGATGACAAACAAAAATAGAGAAAAAACATGTGACTACACAGGAATGACAACGAGAAAATGAGGGTGATCATTTAGTTGCATATCATTTTAAACTTGCATTTAGTTGCATATCATTTTACACTTACATTTAGCTGCATGTCACATTTTCATCTTGCATTAATTTCAAATCATTATCATACATCTCATTTTCAAGATACATCTCACATCATACATCAACAAGATCAAGATAAACAAAGCATCATCATATTTTCATCATTATAGCTCATACATAATAATAAAAAACAAAAGCATTACATCATCATCATAGACACATCATATCAATGCATGTCATAAATCATCATCACATGAGAATCAGAGAAATCGGTGTCATATATATCTCTCAAAATGGTCGAAATGTACAAAGGGTATCATGTCTGTCAAAATACAACAGAGACAAGTCTCTCAGGTATGACTATCTCCTGAGGCTGACAGTCTTGCAGTAGATGTCCCAGCTCCTGGATCTCCCTCAGGTGGATCATGTCGAGAAGGCCTCGTAACACCTTTGCTCTTTGTCCCTGTCTGACTCTAAGCAGATTGACTGGCTACATAGCTAGGAGCTCTATGCTCTCTAGGGACTAGATCCTCATATAACCGCCTATAGTACTCGGTCACCATGGTCGTGTACCGTATCTCTCTTAGTGTGTCCCACATCAAGGCATCACCTATCGCTCTCTGCAAGCTCCTCTACCCGACCCCAGTGCTCTCTCTCCGTATCCCGCTCATTCGTAATCTGTGTAATTTGGTGTTGTTGTGCTAGCACCTATACCTATAGCTATTGCATTGTGACTTGGAGGGATCTAATCTGTGAGTCCTATCAATGGGTGGGTATCCTAATCTGAACGGGTACCTGTGTCATGGTCCCACCCATACCTGTCCTTGTTTGAGGCGTCGATGGAGGTAGAACATCTGATCTCCTCCTCTGGTGGGTTGCCTATCATCCTCTATACCCCCAACCACCGCTAACACTGCACCTACCCTACCCGCACCACCAACACCAAGGAGAAGTCCTCCTCCTCTCCCTCCATCCCCTTCTCATCCTCTATTTCTCCCTCCATCACCCCCTCCTCCTCTATCTCTCCATAAACCTCCTCTATCACCTCCATATCCTCCTCCTCCTCCACCTCCTCCATCATCCCCACCTCCCTCTCTGACCTCCTCTCCCTCCTCATCTCTCTGTCTAACTCCTCCTCACCTCTCTGGTTGCTCAAGCTCGTCATCGTCAAAACAGGTAACATCTCTATTAGATTCGATAACTGTGTCATTGCATGTGCCACAAAGTAAGTCAAGAGCTCCTCTTTCATCCCCGTATCAACAACCCCAGCTCCATAATCCCAGACCTGGCCTGCCAACGTCATGTACTCCTCTACTGCCACTATGCTATGTACTGTGGGCCCCCACTCAGGCACATCATGTCTCTGACGAGCATATAAACATGCTCCATGTGGTATCCCCTGATGTCTCCCATACTGTCGTTGCACATAGCTATGCAAAAATCACTCAATAATAAAGGGTGTCTGCCCGATCAAATATCTAGACATATAAACATAAGGCATCTCTAGCTCGTCCTCAGCCCACACCTCGCAATCCATATACGGTCTCTAGATGACCATATCAATATCATCCAATACTCTCTGCCAGTGCTCTAGTTTGCCCAGCTTACGTTGGATAACAATACATGTATACCCATATGCATATGGCCTCCCAACTGGCATATCCCTATCTGCAAGTGGCCTTGTTGCAGGAATATGCTCCCAGGCCCACACCTGTAATAATGTCACCCTCGCTGATAAACTCATGTATCCCAGATACACTACTTGGTGCAGCTCCCTGTAAAGGTGCGCTAAAATGCAAGACCCCCATGCAAACCTGCGTCCTTGTGTAACCATGTCCTCCAAAACCAATCCCCATCCCACAGCTAGTCCCTTCGACCTATGGTTGAAACACAAAAAACCACCAATGAAACCTGCTAGAACATAAGGTAAAGGAGCATAATCAAGATCCACAAATTCTTGCCATGGGATCTCATATCTGCAAATCTGATCATCCTGGAAGATGCGATGAAGAGCCTTTGTCCTACCCTCCTTAGTCTGCTCATATGGCAACAAGGCCCCCACAATCTAAATCCGCAAAATGCGATAATAGTCCTAAGGTGTGACTATTATCTTGCCAGTAGCCAAATGGAAGGTGTTTGTGTCACTATGCCACCTCTCTGACAAAGTTGTCAACAATTCTTGGCTAATGATATATCAAGGCATGTCTAATTAAGAAGTTAAATCGCATCTCTCAATCACATCTCTATCAGCCTATGACAATTGTAGAATCAATGACCACGGTCGCGAAAATTTCTCTCATGAATGAAGTACACCAAGTTGTGTCTGCAAAACAACAAATGTCCATCATCAGTTCCCACATCTATCTGATATATCCAATCAAAACAAAATCAACTTGAAACAACAAAGCATCAAAACAAGCACCATATCAACAAATCATATCAAAGACCCATATCAAAAATCAAAGATCCATATCGAAAATCAAAGACCCATATCAAAAATCAAAGATCCATATCGAAAATCAAAGACCCATAACGCAAGCAATTCAAAATCCATAATGTAAGCATCACATCAAGAATCATATCGGAAATCAAGAATCGGAACTCATATTGAACATCAAATTCATATGGCAAGGCAAAAAAAAATCATAGATCCACATCAAATAGAAAATCAGGATCCTCATTCAAACAATCAATCAGCTTGGCATTTCATAACAAAAGCAATTTCAGTAGACTCTTTATCATCATACCAAGACTCGGACATCATCACAGTAGGAAAAACATTGGCTCAAAACCCATCCCAAAACACTCAGCAGGCATCTACCCACTCCTAAGTCATCTACCTCATCTATTCCCCCCTGCAACGCATTCTTCCAAGTCTTTTCTACCCATTTTTTTACCCACATGCCATAACATCCTTCCCATGTGCTAAGTTGTTAGCTATGCACTATCTTTCCTCACCTACACGCTATAATATTTATTCTACACCCTAAAATAACCTATGCGCTAACTGGGCTTTACATCACGCTAACCTGCATACCCTATGCGCTATTTCACCCTACGTGTTATCCTACACCTTCTACGCGCTTACCTGTCAACCCTATGCGCTAAAAGACTAAAAGCGCTATCCTAAACCTGCAACACGATGCACAATGCTCCTAAGACACTGACCTAACTAGGTTACCCTAACGCACTATGATGCTTATCGTATGTGCTATCCTAGACTGCCTATGCACTAAAATGACAAATTTGAAGGCAAAAAAATGAAAAACGTGATCAAAATCGACAAAACTAATCAAAAACGTGGCAAAATTTAGGTAACTTATAGGTGGACCATATGTGGCAGGCCTCTAGTATCGATGAACGCACTCGAATCAGTGAGAAGCATAAGGAACTGACATTTTTGTCAGAGCTAAGGTGTCACAATCGCAAGGAGACAAATGTGCAAATGATAAGAATAGAATCACTTTTTACCTTTTTATAGGGTAAAAGTCAAAAAGGGTTAGTAGGTGGGGCATGTACTTTTCTCATTTTCTCACTTTTAACCTTATCAAACATCATTATTTGGGAGATGAATCAATTACACTGCATTCAACACAGTCGAAATTTTAAAATGCAATTAATTCAAAAAATGCTCATCAAATCAACAAAAAATTTAAAATATTTGATTCATCTCCCGAGGGGGCATCATCAATATCATTCATCAAATCTGGGGCATCATATCAACATTTTGACACAAAACATCATATCCAACAAAATTTTCTTTGAATCAACATGTGCACACACATCACTTCAAAGAGAGGCAAAATATAGACGTATAAAAATGACCACTTTCTTAAGTGAATATTTAATATTCATTTTAACCTCATTCCTCTATTTAATTAAATGAATTACATAATTTATTTAATTAAGTTCACCTAAGCCTTTCATAGCCTTTGATTAAATAAATCACTTTATTTAATTAATTTCCCTTTCTCCCCTTTTAATTAAATTTACATTTGATTAAATTGATCCTTGCAAGTAAATAAATCTAATTTATTAATTTAAATCCCCCACTTGTATTTATGCAAATTGCGTCTATTTTTGTTGAAATAAAGTAATTTATTTTAATTAAAATTCCCCTCCATCCACTTGCAAAATCCTACATCTCCCACTTGCCTCTCTAAACCCCCTTCTAGATTTTTCTAATCACTTCTAAATTAGCCTAATCAATCTCCTAAATATTGTCACATCCCTAAGCAAAGGGAAGTCACTTCTCAAACCCTCAAAGTCTTTGAAAACCATTAAAGGCTTTATGTCTTCAACAAGTTAACCTTTAAAGTGTTCTTAACCATTAATGGTTAACTCAACCTTCATCTAACCCAAGGGTCTCATCAAGCATTCATTGCTTTAACCATGGTTATCCCTTTAACCTTTGCACATGAATTTATCCTTTGGGTAAAAGCTTTATCCAATGGATAACCTTAACCTAACCTTTGTTGGCATTTCAATAGAAGGAGATTGTTGATATTCATTAAGGATATTGAGAAGGTTGTTGAAGATTATTTGATATAACTGAAAAAGGATGATAACTATCTTTATAACATTATTTTGTCATTGATGTCAAGAAATTGATTTTCTAATTCAGTATGATGTTGCCATATCTAAAGAAGTATGTTTTGATGAGTATTAAGTGGTCGGTAAGTGACACAGAAAGAATGTGATGAATAAGGGGAGAAATAAGTTATTCAATGGGCAACTATTACCGAGCTAGACAATGATGAGATCATGATGTTTAGATTCTTCTAATATCCTACATATGTTGTTGATTGTAAGGTTAATACTATACTATGTTACCGAGCAAAGAACCTAGTCGGTAAACCCTAAGGAACCTAGTCGGTAAACTCTAAGGTTATTGATATCGGTTAATGAAGGAGGAACGTCTACCGAGTAAAGTTTAGTATTTACTGACTTGCAACCGAGCTATGATAGATCGCATTAGATGGATAAAAGCATTATTTAATGAAGGACAATGATGAGTTGGAGTTGATTAAATGATTGGTATGTCGTGCATGAAGTTTGTTAAGGATCTATGGAAATGGGAGATCGGCAAGAAGATCTACAACGCAGATTGAACCGCAATAACCTTGTGCAAGTTCCAAGAAAGGAATGCAAGTCCCAAGGAGAGGTAAAACATTTTCAGCTCGAAAGATGCATTGAACCTAGTCAATATTGAAGATCTGATGGCTAAGATTGATCATGGGAAATGTGATCAAGGAGATTCAGCAGTTAGCAAATTGTTTATAAATAAGAAATTATTGATGAACAATGTATGCGGGCAAGTGTAAGCACAGGGATGCTACATAGTGATTACCAAGCACAGAAGCTTGAAGAACTGTTTGAATAACAGAGTAAGGAGCCCATCAGAGGGACAAGATAAGTCCTATGACAAGATTGTTTTGAGCAAATAAGAATCTGCTTTAGCATTTTAGATGTGAAGTTGCAGATATATTTTTATTATAGTTATTTTGTAAGTGACAGGAAATCTCTTAACCGAGTAGACTTAACAGTCTTATTTGTAAATCCTCTAGCAAGGTGACATTCTAGTTGAGTGTTTGAAATCCTTTAACAAGGTCACTTCTAACAAAGTGAAGATCCTAACAGATCTGAGGGAGATCCCTTAACTGGGTCACATCTAGCAATGTGTTTGTAATCTTTAACAGGATTTTCTTTTAACCGAGCATACTCTAGAAGAGTATAGTTCTTAGTGGGTCCGAAATCCCACAGTGGTTTTTCCCTATTTGGGTTTCCATGTTAAATCTATTGTTATATGTGTTATGATGACTATGTGTTTATGAGTTTGCATGTTTAGCAGTTTTTTTGTTATATTGCAGAAGTATAAGTTATCGAGGTTGAATTTGTTGATTTTATGGAAGATTAAGTTTGTATGATTCACCCCCCCCCGCCTCTCATCTTGTTAGCTATTGGCATCAAAACTTTACAATTGGTATCAGAGCTTTGGACTCCGAAAGAAAAGTTTAAAGGTACTTGAGGCAAAGATCCGAATATGTATAAAAGGGATGCACCAAAGCTGAACAAGTCAAGTTTCTCCACATGGCAGAAAAGGATGAAGCTGCATTTATTAGGAATTGGAGAATATGCAACATATTATTTGGAGAATGATTACATACCACCAAGCACCAACCCGATGACCTTGGAAGAGATAAAGGCAACGCAAGAACATATTCAAACTATGATTGAAATAACATCAGTATTGACTGACTCGGAGTTTAATGATCTAGAAGGCTACAATGATGCAAAAGCAATGTGGACCAAGCTCAAATCTGTGTATGGCAATGATGAATATGTTGAAAGAGAAAAAGTAGATAGTCTAAGAGGACAACTTGAATCCATGAGAATGAATGAAGGTGAGAACATAACCCAATACAATACAAGGTTAAAGGAGATTGTCAATCAAATTAAAGGAGTAAGAGGAACTATTGAAGAAAAGGATGTAACAAGTAAGTTGTTGAGAACCCTTCTACCTACTTATGCCATTCGAATCTCTGCAATCAATGAACTAAGGTCTGTACCTAACATGCCAGTTTCTTTGGATGCTACTATTGGTAAGCTACATGCATTTGAGTTAAGTAATTTTGATAACAGTGGGTCTTCAGTAAATAAAGTAGAATCTGCATTCAGTTCTTTTCATATTGGTGAATCTGATGATTACAATGATAGAATGAGTAGTACTCTGAAGGGAATCACAGTGGAGAAAGTGAAAGATTTTGCGAGAACGTGGAAGAAGTGCACAAATTGTATGAGGAAATCAAGAAGCAAGAAGAGTTTGAAGCATTATTAGCCAAAAGGTTACCGAGAGGAAAAGGTAAGTATAAAGGAAAGCTACCTTTAAAATGTTTTAATTGTGATAAAATAGGACATATGGCTTCTAACTACCCTGACAAAGAATCTAGTGAAAAGAGAGAATACCGAGTTAACAGGCAGAAAGACAACCAATATAGAGGACACCGAGACTTCAAAAGGAGAGACAGAAAGACATGCCTAGTAGTTGATGAGGAATCCAATGATGATAAATCTGATGAAACTGATACTGAGGAATTTGTTTATGTGGCTATTAAAGATGGATTAGATGAAGAAAGGTATGAAGAAAAAGCCCTAATATCTCACATAAATAATAATGATTCTTGGATCATAGACAGTGGATGCTCACATCACATGACAGGTGATAAACACAAGTTTGTTAAATTAGAAGACTATGATGGAGGCTATGTGAGATTTGGTAATGATGCACCATGTCCGGTGAAAGGTAAAGGATCTATAACACTTCTTGACAATGCTAAATGTGATGATGTATACTAGGTTGAAGGTTTGAAATACAATTTGTTGAGTGTAGCACAGCTAAACAATACAGGATACCGAATAGAATTTTAGAAAGGAATTGTTAAAGTTCATGACAAGCATGGAAAGTTAGCTGCTACCGGGACACAAACAAAAGGTAATACATTTCATCTTGACTCAACTCGGAACAAGTGTCTTTATGCAAAGATAGATGAGCCTGGTTATGGCATAGAAGGTTTTGTCATGTAAATTTTGATAATTTGATCAAAATAAGTAAGAAGCACCGAGTAAGAGATCTACCAAGTCTGGAAAAACCTGAGAATGCTATATGTTGAGGATGCCAGATGGGTAAGATAAAAAGATCAAGCTTTACAAGTAAGTCCTACACTTCTAAAGGAATTTTAGATCTAGTACACACTGATCTTTATGGTCCCATGAAAGTTCAAAGTTATTATGGTGATAAGTATTTCATATTATTTGTGGATGATTACTCAAGGATGATGTCAGTTATGTTTTTAAAAGAAAAATCAAAGGCTTTTCAAATGTTTAAATGGTACAAGGCAAGAGTTGAAAATGAAACAGGAAGACAGCTGAAATGTCTTAGATCTGATAGAGGAGGAGAGTTCACTTCTGATGAATTTAACTTATTCTGCAATGATCATGGTATAAAAAGACAAGTATCTGCACCAAGGATACCTCAACAAAATGGGATAGCCGAGAGAAGAAACAGATCAATTGTAGATTGTGCCAAAACCCTAATGATATAGAAGAGGGTACCTCAAACATTTTGGAGAGAAGCAATCAGCACTGCAGTTTACACCCTGAACTGAGTACAACTGAAGAAAGGAACTATGAAGACACCATATGAGATCTGGTATGACAAGAAACCTAATGTAAGTTATTTTAAAATCTTTGGAAGTAGATGTTATGTTCACAAAGATGACAGAAATGGAAAGTTCGATCATAAAAGTGAAGAAGGAACATTTCTTGGTTATTCTTCTAGAAGTAAAGCATTTAAATGTCTGATCAAATCATCTAACAAAATAGTGGAAAGTGCAAATGTGAAAACTGATGAATTTGTAGAAAGAATTCATGGAGGAAATTCCAAAGAACCAGAAGATTATGAAGAATTTGTTTATGTTCAACCGAGAAGTCTTACTGAGAAAGTTGCTGAAGAAAATGAAGATAATGTCCAGTTACTGAGTGATGAAGAAGATCATACAGAACCTATCGAGCCTATATTAGCCAAATATGTCAGAAGACATCATGCATCAAATCAGATTATAGGAGATAAGGATGATCCAGTAATGACAAGGAACAAACTGAGACAAAACACATGTCTGATATCTGAATTTGAACCGAGAATAGTAAAAGAGGCTTTTAACAGTGAAGATTGGGTAAATGTTATGACAGAAGAGATTGATCAAATCAAGAAGAATGACACATGGACACTGATCCCAAAACCGAAGGACAAAAATGTAATCGGTACAAAGTGGATTTTCAGAAACAAACTAAATGAAAAAGGTGAGGTCATCCGAAATAAAGCAAGACTGGTTCGCAAAGGTTATGCTCAAGAAGAAGGAATAGATTATGGTGAGACTTTTGCACATGTGGCTAGACTTGAGGGAGTAAGAACATTGTTGGCATATGCTGCTTTCAAAATTTTCAAGGTATATCAAATGGATGTTAAATCTACATTTTTGAATGGTATACTAGAAGAAGAAGTTTATATTGAACAGCCTGCAGGATTTGTTGAAGACAAGAGTAAAGATCAGGTATGTAAATTAAACAAAGCTTTATATGGTCTGAAACAAGCACCTAGAGCATGGTATGAGAGACTGCACTCTTACTTAATCAAGATTGGTTTTATAAGGATAAGTGAAAACAACAATATGTACATGAAGAATGATGAGAACAATGGTGTACTAATCTTAGCCATATTTGCTGATGATATTATTTTTTGTGGTAATGACTCCTTATGCAAGAATTTTGGAAATGAAATGTGCAAAGAATTTGAGATGTCATTAATCGGTGAGATAAAGTATTTTATAGGTTTACAGATACTGCAAATGAAAGATGAGATTTTCATTACTCAATCCAAGTACATAAAGGAAATCTTGAAGAAATTTGGAATGGAGGATTCTAAACCAGTAAGTACTCCTATGACTACTAACTATAAACTATCAAAGAATGATGAATCTGCATCTGTTGATGAGACACTTTACCGATCTATGATTGGAAAGTTGCAACATGTTGTGCATAGTAGACCAGATATAGCACATGCAGTAGGTATTATTGCAAGATTTTCTGCAGATCCCAAGGAAACCCATATGATAGCAATCAAGAGAATTTTCAGATACCTGAGAGGCACTGAAGATTATGGCTTAGTATATGAAAAGAGAAATGATTTTGATTTAAAAGTTTATACTGATGCTGACTGGGTAGGCAAAATAGATGATAGGAAAAGCACAAGTGGTGGAGCTTTCTTTTTGGGAGAAATACTAGTAAGTTGACTTAGTAAGAAACAAGGATGTATTTCACAGTCAACAACAGAAGCTGACTATGTTGCTGCAGCATTGAATTGTACCAATATAGCGTGGATCAAACAACTGTTGGAAGGTATAAATGAGAAAGTTACCGAGCCACTAACTATATTCTATGATAATATGAGTGCCATTAACATTTCAAAGAATCCGATAATGCACTCTAAGACAAAGCATATATCTATAAAGTATCATTATCTCAGAGAAGAAGTTCAAGAAAAGAAAGTTGTGTTGGAATATATTGGTTCAAAGGAGCAATTAGCATACATCTTCACAAAGCATCAATTTGATGAATCTACAGAATATTATGTGTGGATTGATGTTGATTTACGTACTTTAGAAGGTTTTCTAAAGGTGTGCAGGAAATAGTGAATAGAGACAAGTTGCTCTAACTGAGACTGAGATAATACACAGCAAAGCAAATCACTTCGCAGAGGAAGAAATCATGATTTAGTTCTTTTACTTCTTGGCATTGTTGTCAAAGGGGGAGAAGACTAAATGGTTGACTGAATGGTAAAGCCCTAAATGAAGAAGATAACAGAAGACTAATGACAGGGGGAGAAGATTACAAAAGGGAGAAGACTTCAGAAGATTTTAATAGCTCAAGGATAACAGGAGAAGTGTAACAGCAATTTGAATCTGAATCAATTTGAATATCTTGTTGGTATTACCATTTAATTGTTGGTTTTGCCAGCAATGCCAAAGGGGGAGATTGTTGATATTCATTAAGGATATTGAGAAGGTTGTTGAAGATTATTTGATATAACTAAAAAAGGATGATAACTATCTTTATAACATTATTTTGTCATTGATGTCAAGAAATTGGTTTTCTGATTCAGTATGATGTTGCCATATCTTAAGAAGTATGTTTTGATGAGTATTAAGTGGTCGGTAACTGACATAGAAAGAATGTGATGAATAAGGGGAGAAATAAGTTATTCAATGGGCAACTATTACCAAGTTAGACAATGATGAGATCATGATGTTTAGATTGTTTTGATATCCTACATATGTTGTTGATTGTAAGGTTAATACTATACTATATCACCGAGCAAAGAACCTAGTCAGTAAACCCTAAGGAACCTAGTCGGTAAACCCTAAGGTTATTGATATCGGTTAATGAAGGAGGAATGTCTACCGAGTAAAGTTTAGTATTTACTGAGTTGCAACCGAGTTATGACAGATCGCATTAGATGGATACAAGCATTATTTAATGAAGGACAATGATGAGCTGGAGTTGATTAAAATATTTTGTATGTCGTGCATGAAGTTTGTTAAGGATTTATGGTAATGGGAGATCGGCAGGAAGATCTACAGCGCAGATTGAACCGCAATAACCTTGTGCAAGTTCCAAGAAAGGAATGCAACTCCCAAGGTGAGGTAAAATGTTTTCAGATCGAAAGATGCATTGAACCTAGTCAAGATTGAAGATCTGATGGCTAAGATTGATCATGGGAAATGTGATCAAGGAGATTCAGCGGTTAGCAAATTGTTTATAAATAAGAAATTATTGATGAACAATGTATGCAAGCAAGTGTAAGCACAAGGATGCTACATAGTGATTACCAAGCATAGAAGCTTGAAGACCTATTTGAATAATAGAGTAAGGAGCCCAATAGAGGGACAAGATAAGTCCTATGACAAGATTGTTTTGAGCAAATAACAATCTGCTTTAGCATTTTATATGTGAAGTTGCGGATATATTTTTATTACAGTTATTTTGTAAGTGACAAGAAATCTCTTAACCGAGTGGACTTAACAGTCTTATTTGTAAATCCTCTAGCAAGGTGACATTCTAGTTGAGTGTTTGAAATCCTTTAACAAGGTCACTTCTAACAAAGTGAAGATCCTAATAGATCTGAGGGAAATCCCTTAACCGGGTCACATCTAGCAATGTGTTTGTAATCTTTAACAAGATTTGCTTTTAACCGAGCATACTCTAGAAGAGTATATTTCTTAGTGGGTCCAAAATCCCACAATGGTTTTTCCCTATTTGGGTTTCCACGTTAAATCTGGTGTTATATGTGTTATGATGATTATGTGTTTATGAGTTTGCATGTTTAGCAGTTTTTGGTTATATTGCAAAAGTATAAGTTACCAAGGTTGAATTTGTTGATTTTATGGAAGATTAAGTTTGTATGATTCACCCCCCCCCCCCTCTCATCTTGTTAGCTATTGGCATCAGAACTTTACAACCTTAACCCTTACCTCCTAAGGTAACCATCATGTCTTCTCAAGCATTCAATGCTTCTTACATCTCCTCTCAAGTAGTCTTTTGTTGACAATTGTCACCATTTCATTGGTGAGAATTGTAAACATGGATTGATAACTTTCAATCCTGGCCCTTCTTAAGATTATTCAATCTTGACCTTCCATTCCCCTATTTTTCCTATAGATAGAGCTCTCATTCTCTCATTTTTATATATCCAAGTCTTTAGTATCAAACTTATAGACATTTTACTAAGTATATCCAAGTTTCATGCATCTAATCTATAATAATTTTTAAATCAAGCATTTAGCCTCTCTTTGAATAGAAATCATCCTAATAAGAATTTTATGAAGCATTTCCATTATCATAGCACTCTCATATTAGACTAGCATATCATGTTAGGATAGACTTCTACTAATCTTTTATCTTATCATCGTATCCATGCTAGTTTAAATCATATTAGATTTAATATCATGCATAACTAGGAATGCATTCATTTTAAGTTGATCAAACATCCCTCATTCTTGGAGTTGTCATTCCTTAAGTCACTTTGCTCAGTGATCTGAGAGCAAAGGCATTGACTTGAGGGATCTTGTGAGATAGAGAACAATGGAACGTCCCTTGGGGAGTTGAGCTATTCAATATAGCTCCATAACTTGCACCAAGAGTCCCATTGGTGTGTGGACCTTTTTGAAACCAAATTTTCCATTTCTTTGAACCACTTTTCCCGCACACAATTTCTATCTTTCCATAAACTGAAGAGCATTTCCATCCTAAAAGCATGCCAAATCTGGCTAAATTTTCAAAGGAAGCCGTGGGGAATCCCCCAACACCACCATATGCAAAGAAAAGGGTTCAGGCCGAAATGACTTAAAGAAGTCATGAATCCAAACCCCCAACTAATGGGCTCTTCTATAGAACCAAAAGAGATGCATCAAAGTCTTAAGAAACCCACAAAAGGGACAATGAGGGTTAGGCACCCCAAGATTCCTGAGATGAGAGGCAATAGGAAAGCCTTAGAAAAGAATACACCAGGAAAAATGTGCCCCAAAAATCCTCCTTGTGATTGCTAGAAAACTTAGCCAAAAAAATCCTTCCCAAGACTTCAAATGAAGAAAGAGAGCTCTCATGTATGAAACTCTAGATCTTAATTTCATCTTTAGGTCGACCTAAGATTTGAATTTTCTGCCAATTTCTTAGGGTTAAGCATTATAATATCATAGAACTATGCTCCCAAAATTTCGGGAAAAATGTCAGGGACTGTGCATAACTTACGCACTGTCCAACCAACTTTTCACCAAATTTTTAGGGCCATTAGATATGATGGTATTAGAGTACATCCCAAAGTTACAGCTGATTTTGAGATGTTTTGATATGCAAAATCAGGCCTTAAAGGTCGAAATAAGATATAATTAGGGTATAATTTAATGATTTATTGGAGGAATAAAATAAAAAGGGGCACACTTAGGGTAAAGGGCCCAATTTTATGATGTGGGGAGTGATGAAATGTGACTTTAGATTTAATTAAATTAATTCATTAAATGCTTAAAGGGAAATTACAATGCAAGATGCAAACACACTAAGGCGGGTGCTAAACTAAGCGTAGAATTATACCACCCTACCAAGGGTGTACAATTTACAACGTTACATTTAGCCCCCACTTTAGCGGTCATATGACACTACATGCATATGCAAGCTAAAGTAAATAAAAGTAAATATTCATGAAAAAGGATATATCCACAAGTTGTCAGATGAAGCTCCGAGTGGTATCTGCAATACAACCAAAGCACTAAGACCTATGAGGCACAATAATCTCTTTCTGATTTGGCATCCCTTTATGGTCCTGGTTTTCACATTTTAGCTAAGAGTGGCTATAATGGAAATGGTTGTGGTTCAAATGAACAAGGAATTAAAGTTCCTTTAGAACATAACGCCCATGAAGCTTCATTTGGACTTGGATATAATCCTTCTAAGCCCACCAAAGAATCTAAAAGACCATCTCTCAATGTGAATGCTATATTTAGTAGTGATGATACCCTCACCTCAATTAAATCATCTTCTACTTCTTTCAACACTCATCCCCCTCATAAAAAAATATTGGTGATGAACAAATCTCTTTATGAATCTTCTCAAGATATTTCTAATCCCACTTATGAGACTTTATCTTCTACTCATTTTAAAATCTTCTCTTCTAGGAATAAGGCTCTAATGAATTTCACTTATCCCTCTCCTAAGATTTCTTGTGTGCAAGAAAAGTATGACTTAGTGGCCTATTCTTCTCCTATAAACTTCTATCTTTCTAAAGACTTTTTAACATTCATCATCTTATACATGTTTTTAATCTCAATTATAGTAGAGAATTTAACATGTCATATTCAAATACCTCATTCAATCTATCATGTCTTTAAATAACATTAATGGCTATTATGTTTCTCATCATTATGTGACATTGGTAGCTCACTTACTGGGGGCTCATTGTCATTCATGATGGTACAATTTCACGTGCAATCATACTTTTGGAAGAAATATAATAGCCTATTTCTATCTCATCTCTTCTCCCTATACACGGGGGACAGGAGTGATTTCAAACATCTCTCCTTCTTAAGATTAAAATTTCTCCTTTGTGAAGTAGTGTCTTCTATAAGGATTTCTTATTGATTATAGAGGTTTATTCATATTTGAATTCCTTCTCTCATATTGGAATAAGCATCCCTAATGGGGATATTAAGTACATATCCTTAATTGGGACCTCCTCCTTGGTGTTGGAAGTCTTTGATCACTCATCAATTTCTTTTCTTCATTGAGTAGTATCTTTTATATTAAACCCTTATATTTTGTGAATGTGCATGTCCCTAATGAGGATCTCTTTCCTTCTTTTAGAAGAGTGTTGCTATAAATAATCTCTCTTTGATGTCATTTCAACCCTCTTTTGTCTCTCTCATGGATCACCAAAGTGTGTATTCATGCTTTCTATCTCTTCTTCCTTTTCTTCTCTTCACATTTGTTTCCATTTAAATCTTTCATCTTGTGTTAGAGAGATCTCAAATCCTCACACTCTTTATTGTGTTGGAATTGAGGTTTATACCTCTTTCTTACTAAATGATTCTCCATTAGTTTTTGATCTTCTATCAAATCTTCCTGTGAGCATTTTTCGTCAATCTTCTTTCACAATTCAATGTGGTAAACATGATACCCTATTTCAACTCACTAAATTAGCAAGCCGAAATAGGGGGGCATATAGCTACCCTCAAATTTTCATCACCTTTCTTAGTAAGCATTTAGGTGATTTTGTGTTTTTATCTAACATGTGGTTTTGTAGGGTGTGGTTCCTAACTGTGTACTGCAGATACTGCTGGGGGCTTCATCCGATAACTTGTGGATATATCATTTTTCATGAATGTTTACTTTTATTTACTTTAGATTGCATATGAATGTAGTGTCATATGACCGCTAAAGTGGGGGCTAAATGTAACATCGTAAATTGTACACTCTTGCTAGGGTGGTACAAATCTACGCTTAGTTTAGCACTCGCCTTAGTGTGTTTGCATCTTGCTTTGTAATTTCTCTTTAAGCATTTAATTAATTAATTTAATTAAATCTAAAGTCATATTTCATCACTCCCCACATCATAAAATTGGGCCCTTTACCCTAAGTGTGCCCCTTTTTATTGCATTCCTCCAATAAATCATTAAATCATAAACCCTAATTATGTCTTATTTCAAACTTTAAGGCCCGATTTCGCATATCAGAACATCTTGAAATCAGTTGTAACTTTGGGATTCACTATAATATCATCATATCTAATGGCCCTGAAAAATTTGGTGAAACGTTGGTCAGACCATGTGTAAGTTGTGCACGGTCCCCGATATTTTTCCCAAAATTTCGAGAGCATAATTCTATGATATTATAATACTTAAAACCAAGAAATTGGTGGTAAATTCAAATCCTAGGTCGGCCTAAAGATGAAATTAAGATCTAGGGTTTCATACATAAGAGCTCTCTTTCTTCATTTGAAGGCCAACTGGAAGTTTTTGGCTAAGTTTTCTAGCAATCACAAGGAGTCTTCTATGTAGTGAAAGAGTAAGTCTTTTGGAGTCTTCAACAACATTCAACAACATCTATAAAGAATTCATCAAGCATACTTTCATCAATTGGCGGCTTTTCAAGATGTAGTAAAGCAATAGGAGATCACTGACTGAAGATTGGCTTATACCCCTCGGGGTTGGAGATGATTTCATGTTGTTTTCATGTCTTTGTATGAGATTCATTACATTAATTTTAAAATTTACATTTATGCTTTAGATCACTTAGCATCATTGATTTAGAGCATTTACTTTTTCAATTACAAGTATTTAGGGTTTACTCTTTAAAGCATAGGGTTACTCTAGATTGTTTGCATTCATCATTTTAGGGTCTTGCACACAAACAAGATTCCTGCACACATTATTTTACTATACAAATCAGCTATTTGTTGAGGTGGAAATTACCAAAACAGGGGTTTGACTAAGGCAAAACCCCATATAGCCACCCCAAACCCTATTTTCAGTTGTAGGTGCAGGTACAGGTCCAGGTACCCAGAAGACTTTCAAGACTACTTAAAGGCACAAGGATTGTCTCGAGGCCTTAGATCTGTCCCAAAATCATCAAGGGAAGGGGCATGGTGCCCTGGTCCTTCCTAGGATAGGGGCATGGCACCCTATTCCCCCCACTTTTCAGGATAATTTGGCAGGTTAAGGGCTTAAAATATCAAGTTTGTAGACCTTCAGTTGCAGCTCCTTGTCAGACAAAACAAGAGGAGGGTGTGGCACCCCTATCCTGGGTAGTTTGGATCATTTTTCAACACCAAGTACACATTAAAATTCCTCCCCCTTCTTTTCTTTCAGTATCTAAGTTTTAGTCCTACAAGTTTCTGCAATTTCAGTTCATATATGCTTCATTGTTCATCTCCTAGTCTAGTTGATCAATGACACCCTATTTTTCACATCTTCTCTTCATATGTGCAACAAGAGAAATAGAAACCCTAAGAGATAATCCTTGGATCTCTCTTTCTCACAAGAAGTAGCCAAAGTGAGCTATCTCCCTAGGCTCTTTAGTATTCCCAATGTGTTGGCAAAAGTGGGATAAGGTCTTAGTCACCCGGTCTCGCTTTTTCCCCTCCACAACTCCTTACTAAGAGTTTGTGATATACGAGGTGCTTGTGGAAGAGTAGGTTGAGAGGGAGGAAGTGAAGTTGGGATAACTAGAAGAGGATTAGGTTTTCTATTGTTTCTTGTGTTGTAGGTATGAGCAACCACATGATAACTCTCTTTAGTGATTTTCTTAGAATACTCATAAGGGCTCTTAGTAGGATAACCTCCTTGCACAGTAATAACAAGTTTCTTAGGAGTGCAAAAAGAATCATTAGCATAACCCCCTTGAACCACTAAGATAGGCTTACATTGAGAACTTTGAGAAGGACAAGCACCTTGAACTATGAAGAGGGGTTTATTAGGTGTTTCATTCACATGTATCAAATTGATTGAAGAAGGTTTAGGAATATCAAAAGTGTCTTTATGAATTTTAGAAGAAGAATGGACAAGATTGTTGATAGTCTCTTCTTCCACTAAAATTTTATCATGGATAAGATCAATTTTAGGAGGTAGAATAGGAGTATGCATTGATGTTTTAGAAGGAATAGTATTAGCAGAAAATGTCAGATCATCCTTTATCATCAAAGGATCTACATGGGGAATAGACTCTCTAGGAGAAGGATCAACATTACTCTCTAAAGTTTCACCTTTGAGAGGGAAACCTTTGAAAGAGATGTTAACAATCTCTTCTTGAACTAAGGTATCCTTATGATTAGAACCTAGTTGGGGAGAAGGAGATTCCTTACCTTTAGTGGAAAAATGATTGAGACTTATGGAAGGTGAGATGCTATCAAGAGAGTTATCAATCATGATTACATCCTCTTTGGATATGGTTCTCTCCTGGGGTAGAGAATAATCAAAACCTTCTACTAATTGTTTGTCCCAAATAGTGAGGTTGTTAAAATAAATATTAGAAATATCTTGCACAAAGATGTCCTTATTGTTATTGCGAATTTTGGGAGAAGGGATAACATTGTTCATTAATTCTTCATCCTTAGGAGGGAGAGAATCACTACATGTGTTTAAATCATCCTCTTGCCTCAAAATGTGTTCAATAGGGAGAGAGAATTAAGGAAAATTATTATGATTTCATCTTCTTTTTCTAAGGCATCTTTATGGGTAAGACAAGCTTCGAGGCAAGGAGAAGCATTTCTCATTAATGCATCATCTCTAGTGGAAATTTTGTTGAAGTCAAAAGAGGAAATGCCATCACTAGGAAAAGTAGGGACAATACCATCTTCTTGCAAAACATTATCCTCATGAGGGGAGTATTATTTAGGAGGGAGATGAACATCTTTCTCCAAAGATTCATGCTTAGGAAGTAGATCTTTGAAAGAAGTGCTCGTAACCTCATGTTGCACTAACATGCCCCCATTGGTAAGACCAAATTTAGGAGAAGATAAGTCAATGTCCATCAATACCTTTTCACTTAGAGAGGAATCATGGAAAGTAGGTAAAGTAAAACTAAGAAAAAAATTTATGATGTCATCCTCTACCTCTAAGATAGTTAGATGGGAAGGACACATTTTAGGAGAATTGTCAAGATCACTCTTCAAATATTCATCCTTAGAGCATGGGAGAGTTTTGAAGGGGTTGGTAACAAATATTTTAGGCACTAAAATGTTGTCATAGATAATATGAGGTTCTTTAATAGATGTAAAAATTGAAGCAAGTGAAGCTAACCCATTATCACATCTATGAAATTAATGCATCATGACAACAATTTTCCTCTTTCAAATGATAACATATGCAAAATAGAAGGAAATGTTCAATTTTAACCAATTAAAGAACTCTAAATGTTGATTTAGAAAATGAAATTTATGAGTGAAATGTGTTCCTAAATCAGATCTAAAATTAATGATCCAAATTAAGCTATCCACAAGCTCAATTTTGAATTAAAAACAATAAGGGTTTTAAGAAAATTGACCCCTAAATTTTTTTAATTTGCAAGGAATTGAAACTTGTAAATGTAAATTTGAATTTGAAATAGAAAAAGAACACATAAATCTGAGGATATAAATCAGAATTAAAGAAGATTGGATTCACGTCGGGCTCACCAAAATGTGGAGTGGAAAAAGCGAGACCAGGTGACTAGGACCTAATCCCACATTTGCCAACACATTGGGAATACGAAAGAGCCTAGGGAGATAGCTCACTTTGGCTACTTATTATGAGAAAGAGAGAGCCAAGGATTATCTCATAGGGTTTCTATTCCTCTTGTTGTATATGAAGAGAAGATGTGAAAAATAGGGTGTGATTGATCAACTAGACTAGGAGATAAACAATGAAGCATATATGAACTGAAATTGCAAAAACTTGTAGGATTGAAACTAAGATACTGAAAGCAGAGAAGGGGGAGGAATTTGAATGTGTACCTAGCACCAAAAATTGAGTCAAACTACCCAGGATAGGGGTGCCACATCATGGTCCTATTTTGTCTGACAGGGAGCTGCAACTGAAGGTCTGCAAACTTGAGGTCTTGAGATTCCACCCTACTGAAAAATCATTGAAATTGAGGGGGACAGGGGCACCACACCCCTATCCTAGGGTGGAAAAGGGCACCATGCCCCTATCTTAGGGTGGACAAGGGTGCCATGCTCTTGTCCTTGATGATTTTGGGACAAATTTGAGGCCTCATGATAGTCCTTGTGCCTTTTAGTAGTCTTGAAAGTCTTCTGGATACCTGTACTTGCACCTGCAACTGAAAATAGGTTTTGGGTGGCTATATGGGGTTTTTCTTAAGTCAAACCCCTGTTTTGGTGATTTCCACCTCAACAAATAGCTGATTCATATAGTAAAATGGTGTGTGCGAAAATCTTGTGTGTGTGCAAGACCCTAAGATGATGAATGCAAACAATCTAGAGTAACCCTATGCTTTAAAGAGTAAACCCTAAATGCTCGTAATTGACAAAGAAAATGCTCTAAATCAATGATACAAAGTGATCTAAAGCATAAATGTAAATCTGCAAATTGATGTAATGAAGCTCATACAAAGATATGAAAACAACATGAAATCATACCCAACCCCAAGGGAGGGGTACAAGCCAATCTTCAATCGATGATCTCCTATTGCTTTCCTACATCTTCAAAAGTCCCCAATTGATGAAAGAATGCTTGATACATTCTCGATAGATGTTGTTGAAGACTCCAAAAGACCTGCTCTTTCACTACATAGAAGGCTCCTTGTGATTGCTAGAAAACTTAGCCCAAAAACTCCTTCCCAGGCCTTCAAATGAAGAAAGAGAGCTCTTATGTATGAAACCCTAGATCTTAATTTCATCTTTAGGCTGACCTAGGATTTGAATTTTTCGCCAATTTCTTAGGGTTAAGGATTATAATTGTTGGTATTATGGATGTGTTGCATTAGTTTTTTCATTGATGTCAACACTTATCCTTCTGGAGATCTATGGTTATGTTGAACCATCACATTGTTGTTCACCGGCATGTTTAGTGACTTATGCACAGTCACCAACATATTGTTCACCAACACTAAGGAGGAATTGTTATCATCTGGAGATCACTTGGTTATGTCTAAGACATGGTTTGGATACTTGGTTTTGGTATTTTGGTTATTGATCTAATCAGGTTGACATATTTGTTGTTAACAACAAATTGGTCTAGGTTATGGATCGACATGCATCATCTCTTCTAGATCAACATGACATATTATGGAGATGATTAATTGATTGGACATTGTTGTAAATGTATTGAGCCAAAATGATGCATCACATCTTGACTTATTTGTAATTGATTTAATTGTAATATTCTTAGTGAACCGACCTACACATTTGGTCCTAGGTTTTGGTATATATGTAAGATCTCATTTATGAGATAAAGTAATGAGAATGTAATGGTATATGGTATGTGGCTTTGTAACATGGTATGTGTGAATATTGAAGATCATATGAGCAGACCATAGAGAAGGTTCAAGGAAGGTTTGAAGGTGATTATTAGAGATTAACCGGTACTCAATCCAGCATTGGAGATGCTACTGTGAGCAATACATTATCATTGGATTTAACCATCCAATTGTAGTAAGTGTGACTCCTATTTTGTGATTGAGCAGTGAGCTCTAGGCGGTTGGCCTTTCTACATGTGCAGACCCCATTTGTATAGACATACTATCTGCAGTAGTATCATCTGATTGTGGGTAAGGTTTCCCACTGTGGTTTTTGTGTACATGTAAAATTCATCTTAAAAACAAGTAATCAATTAGAAGCAAAAGGGAAATCATGAATCCCTTCTAACCAAAGAATTTAACAAAGAAGACAATGGAATAACACAATCAAGCAAATAGGAATTAAAATAATCAAATGAAATCAAAACTCCCTATTGCAAGATCGCATATTGCTTCCATTGCTCTTCTCCTCTCTATGGTATGATGTCTCTCAGATATTGCGCTGGTAACCTGCAAGTGACACAAAGATTCAAAGTTCATGATTATCAAAAATGGAGATTGAATGCTCAATTTATAGATTTTTGGATGAGATTGATTGAAAGGTGGAACTCAGGTGAGCTCACATGAAAATTGATAGTTGAACTGCTTATTATAAGAGTGAAACTGGATAGATTGAATAGATTAAAGGAGTTGACTGATTGAGGAAAAGCTAACTGAAGGAAGAAAAATAATGATTGGAGGAAATAAAGAGGATGACAAAGAAAGCTTAATTTAGAAAAAGCTAACTGAAAGATAGAAATAGAGACTGGAGAGATAAATGATTTAATTAATTAATTAATTTAGCATGTGCTTACATTTAGAATTAGATTTTCAATTCAATCTTTGCATGATATTTATTCAAATAATTGAATTTATTTTAATTCAATTTAGCATTTGAATATATTTAGAACTTGACTTTGATTTTCAATTTGGTTTTTGAAATCATGCACATGTAATTGAAATTAGAAGAAATTTAGAAGAAATATGAAATTAAATGAAATTAGAATTTGGGGATTTGGTATTGGAGAATTAATTAGTTAATTAAATAATTTAAAGAAACTATTTAATTATTTTAGAAATAGAATTTAATTAAATAATAAAGATTGTCTAATTTAAAGGATAAAATCACAATTAATTAAATAATAAATATTTAATTAAAATTTAGAAGAGGGTTGAATGATTAGTTGATTAGAGAGATAAAAATTGAAATTGAATTTATTTAAATAATAAAGATTATTTAAATTGGGGATTAAAAATCAGAATTAATTAGCTAATTAAATAATTTAAAGAAACTATTTAATTATTTAGAAATTTAATTTAATTAAATAATTAATATTTAATTAATATTTAGAAAATGGTTAAAATGATTAAATGATGATAGAAATAAGAAATAGAATAATTAATTAGATTATGAGGAAATATGAAATTAGAAGAATAAGATTAATTAACTTAATTAAATAATTAAAGAATTATTTAATCAATTAGAGGAATAATTAGTACATGATCAATGAGACATTTTTAGGTGTCTACATTTGCCCCTCTTTGAGACAATGTTGAAATCACATTGTTTCAAAGAAAATTAAATTAAAAAAAAGTCTACCCCAGTATGCCCCGGTGATACTTAGGGTGTAATGCCCCCTCGAGAGATTGTTTGTGCCTTAAAGACATGAATGATCTCTCGAAGAAAAAAAAAAGTGAGATGAAAGATAGAAGAATGGTTAGAGATAGAGATAAGTGATGTGAAGATGATATTGAGATAGAATATGGGAGAATGAACCTTAGAATGAAATATAATGAATTAGATGAGAATTAGAAGCAATTGAAGATGATTGAGAATGAAATTGAATGAATCACGAACCTGTGTCATTATTTTTTTATTGCACAATATATTCATCACTGAGCCTTATTATGAACAATGGAGCTTAGCACATCAGGGTATAAGGAACCAAGATGTAAAGATATCTCATTGAAGAAATAAACACATAACAGATAAGCAGCAAACAAAGAAAAAGATAATGCCCATCATGGCTCCTCTAGTCACTTGTGGACATCCTTGAGTAGCATAGGAACAATATTTGTCGCCAAATGATAAAAGATAAAGACTGACTCGGACAAAATTCAGCAGCTATACTGACCTTGTGCCTTCGTTCTCAGTTGCTTGATGTGATGGTTGATAATGTTTGATCTCAGAAAGTTGTGGACCCCATTTAAGACTGACCTATCTGATTTGGAGTGCATCCTCTTCTATTTAAGACAAGATAATGATCACTTTGATATGGATATCATACGATTGATAAGACAATTTGATCAGTTGATTGCAAATGTTTGACTGGATAGTTGCATCCTTTGTTAACTTCGTGCGAAGTGTTTGTTGGATATCTACTAGGATATTTGTCCTCACAAGACATTTTATTGCAAGTTTTTTGATTGATTGATTGATTTTTTATTTTTTATTCTTTTCCAAGAGCTTTTTTCGATGTTTTTAGATTATGTAGATCGATATTTGAATGTTTTTGGATTTTTTCAGGATCGTATTTGAATGTTTTTGGTTGATTTTTATTTTTTTCAGGGTCATATTTGATTTTTTAAGATTTTTTCAGGACTTTATACGATTTTTTGGATTTTTTCAGAACTTTATATGATTTTTTAGGATTTTTTCAGGACTTTATACAATTTTTTAGGATTTTTTCAGTTATGCCCCTAGTGTGCAGATCTATATGACATGATGATCTATAGAATGTATGTGACCTATGTTAATGCAATATGCATGATGAAGATGCATTTCCTATTCGAACAAGGTTGATTGTGTTTGTGTATGTATTTGTAATACACCAATTGAAATGGAGGTGCAAAACATTTCATAGATAAGTGGTCAATCGATCCCTAAGGTCCCTAGGAACATTTATCTCAACACACTTAGTGACTAGGATTTACAAATGGAGACGTAGAAAACTTCCCCATTGGTTCTTGAAACTTTGATCTTCTTTTGCCCATGTGTGTGCATATGAGTTAATTCCTACTCTTGTGTTCACTACATATCCTTAGCATCCTATATGACTAGCTACATGGAGTATTCTAACTTCAAAAGCATCTCGAATAGAGCCTCGCTGCCAGCAAGCCTTGAGAAATCCGGCAAGGTTATAGACTGTAACGTCTCAAATATTTCTCCATTTCCAATAGGTGTTCATAGCCCTGATGGAGTTACTTGCATGTTCT
Source organism: Cryptomeria japonica (assembly GCF_030272615.1). Taxonomy (NCBI): domain Eukaryota; kingdom Viridiplantae; phylum Streptophyta; class Pinopsida; order Cupressales; family Cupressaceae; genus Cryptomeria; species Cryptomeria japonica. The sequence continues at coordinate 60,046,453 of NC_081407.1, read as the reverse complement.
CTTAGTCAAGCTTTTTGTCGCACTTGTATGCATGATTTTCAGTTATATATCATTGCTCTTTTGCCTTGAGATGGATATTTGGCATAACTCTTTTTTTTCTTTTTTTTTTTCTTGCCTTGACTTGTAAGTAATGAAACCTACTTGGGTGTGACAATTACAGTGGCGTTGAAGTAGAATTTTAGATTTTTCAAGTCATATGATCAACTAGGTGTCTAGAATGAATTAGAGATTTATTGTGTTTTAGATATAGCAATTGATAGATTGTGGGTTAACAAGTCTCAAATAGTGAAATCAATACCCAACCATGAGTAAAGTGTCATAACAAGGTAATGTTGAAAATGAATGACCTTAGGATCTCAAAGACTTCATGTCTGAATATCTAGGAAAGGAAATGATCCTTGTTTCTCTTGAATGCAAATGAATGATAAACTTGAACAGTTGCCTTGTTTTATTGATGCTACTATATGAAAATGCAGAAACTATATGCCATGAAATCTATGAATATGATGTGCTCGAAAAATAAACTATATGTAATGTAGTGTTTTAAATGATATGATATGCAATGCAGAAAGTAAAAAACCTAAACTACACCAGCCCTTAGGTATAATATCATGTAAGTAGTTCATTGGCCTTTGTTTGAAAAGTCAGACAAAGATGTCTTTTCCAATAGGATATAAGGACTCAGCTAAGTGTAAATGTTCAACATTTCAAATGATTTTCTTAGTTTTTGGATTTTGTGAATCATCAGAGGGAAATCCAGCTCTAGAACCCATGAATTCAGCTATAACGTTATCATTTTCAAAGCAATCCAACTGTGGTAGATTCTCTTGCCCCCGGTCTTTCAAGTGCAGGTGTATGAGACAAATTGGTTTCGAAGTTATGACATGAGTGGGTGTTATGTTTGTTTTTATTGATGCACTTGAAGAGGATGATGAAACAATTGTTGACAAGTTGTTCTGTGTAGTATGATTGGATTGGTGTTTTGATTTATAAGGGGCTCATGAACAACTTGTGTAGAGGGATTGGGATCATGAGGAGAAATGATAAGTTTATTTGAGAGGAAATCTTGTGAAGAACATGGAGGATTGTGACATGGAGATGAAGGGATGGAGAGATCTTGATTAGGTTTTGGAGAAATAATGGGATCTTGTTTAGGACATGAAGGTAAAGGTATGCTTTGATCTTGTCTTGGAAAAGGATTATTATGAAGGATGGAAGGGATGTCTTGATCTTGTTTAGGAGGTGGATGTTGGATGGGACTTGAAATGACACTTTGTTCTTGAGATGGAAGGGTTTGATTATGAATGGAATAGAAGAGCGAGGGGATCATCATAAGATTCTTGGTCGGTGGGATCTTGATCAAAAATTGGGTAGGATGGAAGTGGTTCTTCTTGATCTTTATTTGTTTCAAGACTCATTTCTTCTAATTTTGGATCATCCTCTTGACATGGGGAAGGAGTTTGTTGGAATGTTTCAACATTTTGGCTTGATGAAGAAGAATTTAGAATGAGATCCTTTGAATCATGAATTAAATTAGATTGGATTTGTACGATGGATAACTCTTGGGAGGTTGTGTTATTAGATAGAGATGGAATGGATTGGTCTTGTGTGACTTTAGGGGGTAATGAAATGGTGGATGGATATGGTTGATTTGGGCTCTGGTTGAGAGAGATTTGATTTTGGTTGAAAGTAGTATGATTTTGGGTGAAAGATGTTTGATTTTGGTTGAATGAATTTTGATTTGGACTTTGGTTGAAGGGGGTTTGAATTTGGTTGAAAAAGGTTTGAATGTTGGGTTGGTGTGAATTTTGATTTGGACTTTGGTTGAATAGGGTTTGATTTTGGTTGAAAGGGATTTGATTGTTGGGTTGATGTGAATTTTGATTTGGACTTTGGTTGAATGGGGTTTGATTTTGGTTGAAAGGGGTTTGAATGTTGGGTTGGTGTGAATTTTGATTTGGACTTTGGTTGAATGGGGTTTGATTTTGGTTGAAAGGGGTTTGATTGTTGGGTTGATATGATTGGTATGATTGATATAGTGGGTTGAAAGAAAAAGAAGGTTTACCCGACTCTAATGTTGGTTGAACTGAGGTAGGAACGATTTTGTTGAAGAATGAAGGTTGGCATGTTTGAATGGTCTCACAAGAAGAAGAAGGTTGGCCTAATACTGATCCCCTCATGGCCATTACTTATGTCATCATGTTTTCTAACCAGCCCCTATGGTTGTCAGGACTAGCCATGTCTGTCACTTGTTGTTGCAAAGTCTTGATTTGTTGAGCTAAGGTTTCTATGGATGGTGATGGAATAGGAATGGAAGGGATGAATCATCCACCTTCCCTATGAAATGTATAATGCCAATCCATGATGTTTTCTTGTTTGGTTTGGACCTAGGATCACAAAATGTAATATATTTTCTCCATTTCTCTAAATGTGACAATGTTTGATTGAACTTGATCAACTTGTTTGAGTTGAGGTTGAGTTTGATTGATCCACTGATTGTGATTTGGATGTTTGGGGTACGAATTTCTAGGATGATTATGCAAATGACGATAGACTAAGACAGACGTATATGAGGTCTAGACAAGGATGTGTATGAGGATGATAATGCATAATCAAAATTAGAACTATGCAACGACTATGGATGATAATGAAGACGTGAATGAGGACTATTCAAGGACTTTAGGATGATAATGAGGACATAATTGAGGACTATGCAAAAGAAGTAGGACGATAATGAGGACGTAAGTGGGACTATGCAAAAGACGTAGGATGATAATGAGGATGTAAGTGGGACTATGCAAAAGATGTAGGACGATAATGAGGATGTAAAAGGGACTATGCAAAAGACATAGGACGATAATGAGGACGTAAGTGGGACAATGCAAATGTAAAAGACTGCATAGGGTCACAATTATGTAAGGACTTTTGAGTTTTGGTTTCAAAATGGACTTTGTTTTCTGTAACTTCATGTGTAGGACAATGTTTTGTAGTTTTCCAAATCTGAGAACAATCGCTGGTAGGTATGTATAGCTGACTGACTCAATTTTCACACAATCTCTGAAAATTTGGAGATACGTGGGATAGGGCCTGAAATAGCCCAAGGGACTGACTCAATATTGGTCTAGCACATCAATACATAAAAAAGCACAGAATACAATCTTAGGTTGGATAGTGGACACCATTCAGTGAGGCCCTTACAAAATACCGAGACAAAATGAACAGATAGAGAGTCTGGCAGCACTGGCTCCACTCCACAGCACACACTTCTTGGGCATGCCAGTCTCTCTTACCCTGAAGATCCAAGGATCTTATAGCCAAGGGATTCCTGTATCATAGTGTAAGGTACATGAAGGGTATCTATGGGGTACGATCCGCACTCCCGGAACCACTGAATGTAGGATTTTTGGCAACTAAATTAGTTCTTACTATTAGGTTTCGAGGGGTCCCGATCCAACGATAGATTCTCAGAGCAAGCCACTTAAGGATTTAGTTGAGCTTATCGGTGCAAGGAAGGCCCCCACATACGTCAAATTCACTCAACACTCTAGCCGCCTGACCAGTATATTTATATAGCGGCTCAAAAAACCCGCTCGACAGTACGCCAGGAGAGATGATATCCCCAACGCATCCCAATGCAAAGTACCTTTGTGGGGTGATGAAATCCCCAGTCAAAGGTACCCCTCACTACATAGAATAAAATAAAATTTGGATGTCGTTGTCACCTTCCTTCTTTCTCCCAAGACCCCGAAGGCAGGTGGAAAGTCAGTTAGTGCAACAATAGGTCCACCCCAGACACAATAAAAAGTTCTTTACCTTAAGAAATTGAAAAATGATTTAATCTAATGCATCCCAATTCACGTTTGTTTTATAGCCCAAATTTAGGTGTTAGATATGCATGTGCATGTCTATTTTAAACACCAAATCTAAGTATGAAGGGATACATGTCAATTTTAACCATTTGTTGATTTTAAGCACCAAAAATGAAGTGTGAAGTGTGCATGCAAAAATACTAATCTAATCCTCTCTGAAAATCCACCACAAGCTGTAAACAAAAGATTAGTAGTAAAACCAAACTAATAGAAAACAAAAAACTCAAAACTTGACAGAGGCGAATGCATAATTTTACCTGTGTGATTGCGTGATACTTACAGAGCGAATGCGTGAATCTGACAGAGCGAATGCGTAAATCTAACAGATCGAATGCGTGACGATATATGGTCGATTGCATTGCACTAACAAGTCGATTGCGTGACAAAAGACAGACAACAGCAAAAGTTAAAAAATAAAATAAATAAAAGGAAACTAAACCTGATCAGGAACCTGCAAAACCTATTGTGAAGCCCTAGCCAAATCCCTCATCATCCATTCAATATTGATTAGATCATATTTAACTATATAAGAATTAACTAGGATATTATATCTGTCTAAGGCCAGTTACTCTTCTGAATCCTGTATCAATTTTTCTGCCTGGAGAACCTTTTGATAGCGTTTGGCTTCTCTTCTTTGTTGTTTTGCCCTTCTTGCACCTGCAATCATGAACTGTACTTTTCTTGCCATAAATTGTATTAATCAAATCATAAAATAAAAAGCAATTTGATCATGGATTAACCAAATTTAAGACAGAATTAAACAAAACAGAAAACAGACGAAAGAAAAAATTAAACAGCAAAGCTTCCTGTGAATGCGTGATTCGGAAAGGGCGATTGCGCGATCTGGATAGGGCGATTGCGTGACCCTGTTAGAACGAATGCATGACCCCAAAGGGTCAAATGTGTGATGTTGTCTATGCGATTGCGTGACGATGAATGCTCGATTGCGTGACAAAAAAAATCTTTTCTCGAAATTCATGCAACATGTAAAAAAAATTTAAAAATCCGCACAATCTGCAAAAATCACACAGAAAAATAAAGAAGGTTAAATGGTTGTTAGTTCACGTCGGATTCACCAAAATGGTGTACATGTAAAATTCATCTTAAAAACAAGTAATCAATTAGAAGCAAAAGGGAAATCACGAATCCCTTCTAACCAAAGAATTTAACAAATAAGACAATGGAATAACACAATCAAGCAAATAGGAATTAAGATTATCAAATCAAATCAAAACTCCCTACCCCAAGATTGCATATTGCTTCCATTTCTCTTCTCCTCTCTATGGTATGATGGCTCTCAAATATTGCGCTGGTAACCTGCAAGTGACACAAAGATTCGAAGTTCGTGATTATTGAACATGGAGATTGGATGCTCAATTTATAGATTTTTGGATGAGATTGATTGAAAGGTGGAACAAATTGATCAAAAGGTGGAACTCAGGTGACCCTACATGAAAATTGATAGTTGAACTGCTTATTGTAAGAGTGAAACATAATAGATTGAATAGATTAAAGGAGTCAACTGATTGAGAAAAAGCTGACTGAAAGAAGAAAAAGAATGATTGGTGGAAATAAAGAGGATGACAAAGAAAGCTTAATTTAGAAAAAAGCTAACTAAAAGATGGAAATAGAAGTTGAAGAGATAAATGATTTAATTAATTAATTTAGCATGTTCTTGCATTTAAATTTAGATTTTTAATTTTGTATTCACATAAATCTGTCCACTTAATTAAATGAATATTTAGTATTTATTTGATTATTTAACCATCAATCAATAATTAATTAAATTAATATATTTAATTAATTCATCTTAACCCTCTTCTCCTATTAATTAAATAAATTATTTGATTTATTTGATTTAATTCACTTAACCAAATTCAGACCATTAATTAAATAAATAAATCATATTTATTTAATTAAATATTCTCTCACATTTAAATAAATTAATATTTATTTAAATCCCCCAAAATCCCACCTCTCACATTTAAATAAATTAACATTTATTTAAATCACCTTTATCCTCCACCCACTTGTATTTTCCTACAAAAGCAAGTTGCACAACTATTTTAAATAAATTATTTATTTAAAATCCTATTTATCCTCACCCACTTGAAACCTTTAATGGTTTCCTTTAAAGTCTTCAAACTTGATGGCTTCCTTCTATAGTCTTCTTAAGCCTTTAATGGTTTCCCTTGAAGTCTTCAAACTTGATGGATTTAAAGTCTTCAAACTTGATGGCTTCCCTTAAAGTCTTCTTAAGACTTTAATGGTTTTCCTTAAAGTCTTCAAGTCTTTAATGGTTTCCCTCAAAGTCTTCAAGCATTTTAATGTTTTATCTTCCTTTTTCTCATTTAAATAAATTAATATTTATTTGAATATTTATCCAAATGCAAATTACACCATTTAATTGAAATAAATGATTTTATTTTAATTGAAAATACCAAAATTCCTCCCACTTGCATTTTCCTACAAAATCCACTTGCATGCCTAAACCCCTTCTAGATTCTTCTAAACCCTTCCTAATTAATCTAATCCATCCCCTAAATATTGTCACATTCCTAAGCAAATTGGAGTCACTTCTCAAAGACTCCAAAGTCTTTGAAAAACAATTAATGCTTTGTGTGTTCAACAAATTAACCTCTAAAGTCTTCCAAACCACTTATGGCTCTTACATGACCATTAATGGTTAATTCCACTTGCACCCATGGTTAAGGACTTTGACCCCTAACTTAACCCTCATGTAACCCATGTGTCTCTTCAAAGCATTTATTTCTTTGACTAGGGTAACCATCATGTCCCCTCAAGCATTTAATGCTCCTTATCTCTCCTCTCAAGCCTCCTCATGGTGACACTTGTCAACATGGGATTGGGTTGAAAGTCTGACATGGATTGAATATCTTTCAATCCTAACCCTTGTTAAGATTACTTAATCTTAACCCTTCATTTCCCCATTTCTTCTATAAATAGAACCCTTCTCCTCAAGCAAAAAAAGAAGCATTAGAGTATTGTTGTTATACTGGTATTAGCATAGAGCTTTTTCATAACATCACTATCTACACTTGCATAGCATTTGCTTATCATATTCAACCATCTTGAATCTCCATATGGCATCCATGGCTAGTGCTAAAAGCTGAGAGCTACACTCATTTGGGACTTGGAGAGGAGAGGAACAAGGGAGGAGCAACTATGAGCATCTTGATTAGCTATTTTATTCTATGTTTATATGCTTTCTATTTCATGCTTAATATCTCTCTTGATATGCCTGTTTAGGATAATCTTTTGTTGCTAACACTAATGTTTGTTTCTTGTGCTCTTGTGTGTGTTGCCATCAAATAGATTTTCTAATCCTTTTTGCAGAGCATCAAATTTAATCTTTGCATGATATTTATTCAAATAATTGAATTTATTTTAATTCAATTTAGCATTTGAATATATTTAGAACTTGACTTTGATTTTCAATTTGGTTTTTGAAATCATGCACATGTAATTGAAATTAGAAGAAATTTAGAAGAAATATGAAATTAAATGAAATTAGAATTTGGGGATTTGGTATTGGAGAATTAATTAGTAATTAAATAATTTAAAGAAACTATTTAATTATTTTAGAAATAGAATTTAATTAAATAATAAATATTATTTAATTTAAAGGATAAAATCACAATTAATTAAATAATAAATATTTGATTAAAATTTAGAAGAGGGTTGGATGATTAGTTGATCAGAGAGATAAAAAATGAAATTGAATTTATTTAAATAATAAAGATTATTTAAATTGAGGATTAAAAATCAAAATTAATTAGCTAATTAAATAATTTAAAGAAACTATTTAATTATTTAGAAATTGAATTTAATTAAATAATTAATATTTAATTAATATTTAGAAAATGGTTAAAATGATTAAATGATGATAGAAATAAGAAATAGAATAATTAATTAGATTATGAGGAAATATGAAATTAGAAGAATAAGATTAATTAGCTTAATTAAATAATTAAAGAATTATTTAACCAATTAGAGGAATAATTAGTACATGATCAATGAGACATTTTTAGGTGTCTACAGTTTTTTCCCTTACAGGGTTTCCACGTACAAATCTTTGTGTTATGTGTTGTTTCTCTTTTTGTTTTATGCATCGAGTTTCACCGGTATTAATATTAATTGCTAATCTGTCAACCAACATTAAGTTTGGTTTATCGGTATTATGCATGAAGTTTGATTAAGTTATATTTGGGTTGAATTTAATAGACAACTGATTCACCCCCCCTCTCAGTTGCCTCTCGGGTCCTAATGACTGGTATCAGAGCTAAGTCCTCTTTTTGCAAAAGTCTAATAGCTTGAGGAGATTCTATGGCAACAAACTTTCTTAGGAAGGACAGTCTGAAACTTTATGGAACTAACTATGGTATATGGAAGATCAGAATGGAGACACATCTGAATTTCATTGGAAGAGACATATGGGATGTTACAAAGAATGGCTATGTTGGCCCTACACTGAATCAACCTAATCCACCAACATTGGGTAAAGATGAAGAGAATGATTGCAAAGCAAGAGAAGCACTTTTGAGCGCATTATCAGACTAGCAAATCATGGGATTATCAAATCGATCTACTGCTAAAGCTATTTGGGATAAATTGGAGACATTGAATGAAGGAGATACCACTGTTAAAATTACAAAACTGGAATGCTTCCAGGTCAGGTATGAAAATCTGAAAATGGAAGAAGATGAAATAATTTTTGCTTTTATGGAAAGGGTTAATGAAATTGTTTTGGGAATACAATGTTGTGGAGGATCCTTAAGTGAAGATGAAATTGTTTCTAAAGTTCTAAGAGCTTTGTCACCGACATACAAAATGAAAGTAACTACTATTAATGAGTTGAGAACAATGCCTAATACATTAGTATCTAGAAATACCTTGGTTGGAAAACTTTCAACATTTGAGCTTGAGGAATTTTGTCCTATTGCTACAATTAAGATAGACTTAGCCTTCAAAGCATCATCATCTGGAGCATCATCATCATCTGAGAAATCTGATTGGAAAGCACTTTATGCAAAAGAACTTGAATATATCAAGAGGGAAAATGAAGAACTAGAAGAACTTGAAGCACTATTTGCAAGGAAAATGCCTAAAGGTCCTATTGGAAGTAAGTATGAAGGTAAATCACCATTTAAATGTTTTAATTGTAATAAAGTTGGTCATATGGCATCTAGATGTCCTGATAGACATGCAAGATTGAGAGAAGAAGCTAAAAGAACATATAAGCCTAACCCTGAATATCAGAGATACAGATTTAAGAAGAACAAAGATAAATCCTATTACTATGCTAATGAATGAGTTACTGATGATTCTGATGAAGAACCGATAGACAACGGATGGGCTTTTGTTGCAATAAAAGAAGATCAACCGACACCTACTATTCCACCGGTAGAGCAGGCCTTGACAGCTAAAATTGAAGAAAAGAATGAATGGATTATAGATTCTGGATGTTCACATCATATGACTGGTGATAAAAGTAAATTCTTATCTTTTCAGGAATACAATGGAGGTCTAGTAATATTTGGGGATGATAAAGCTTGTTTGATCAAAGGAAAAGGCACTATATCTTTTGATGGTAAGCACAATACTGACAAAGTTTATTATGTTGTAGGTTTGAAGCATGATCTTTTGAGTGTTGGTCAATTAGTTGAAAAGGGATTTCAGTTACAATTCAAGAATGGTAAATGCAAAATCATGAATAGAACTGGATTGGAGATTGCAACTGGTAATCAGACTAGAGGTAATATCTTTCATTTGAATAGCAGTGAAAAGACATGCTTGATTGCACATATTGATGAAAGTTGGTTATGGCATAAGAGACTTTGTCATGTGAATTTTGATTGCATTGTAAAGATCAATTCAACTAAGGCAGTAAGGGATTTACCTAAGATAGTAAAACCTCATAACCCAGTATGTAAGGAATGTCAAATGGGAAAGCAAGTTAGAACAACTTTTAAGAGTATTTATGAGAAATCCAATAATATTCTTGATTTAATTCATATTGACTTGTGTGGTCCGGAAAGAACAAGAAGACTACAGGGAGATAGATACTTTATGCTAATTATTGATTATTATTCTAGAATGTGTTGGGTTACTTTTCTCAGGGAGAAATCATAAGCTTTTGGAAAATTCAAGTTATTCAAGGAAATGGTAGAGAATGAAACCGATAAGAAAATCAAATGTTTAAGATCAGATCAAGGAGGAGAATTTACATCTAAGGAGTTTAATACATTCTGTGAAGTGAATGGAATCAGAAGACAACTATCAGCACCTCAGACACCTCAACAGAATGGAATTGTGGAAAGGAAGAACAAAACTATTTTGGATGCAGTTGGAAGCATGATATTAGAAGCAAATCTACCTCATGTGTGTTGGAGAGAAGCAGTAAATACAACGGTTTACACTTTCAACAGAGTTCACATCAAAGGTGAAACCGATAAGACCCCTTATGAACTATGGTTTGGTAATACTCCTACTCTTAAATACTTCAAAATATTTGGAAGCAAATGTTATATTAGGAGAGATGAGTATGTTGGAAAATTTGATCCTAGAAGTGATGAAGGAATATTTCTTGGTTATTCATCAAAGATCAAGGCATATAGATGTTTTAATAAAAGATTGTAAAAGATTATTGAGAGTGTAAATGTGAAGATAGATGAACAATTTAGAGGAAATTCAAGGTCTGTAGATTCTGAATCGGCAATTGAAATGATCATAAATGAACCAATACAGAGTGCACCGGTACAGAATATGGATCTAGTCACACCGACATCATCAGAGAATTCCACAATGACTGAAGAACAACAACAAGTGAACAAACCTAGGTATGTAAGACTGAATAACTCTGAAAGTCAGATAATTAGGAATAAGTATCAAGGTGTTATGACAAGAGGAAGACTAGAAAATGAAGAGGTATGTTTAATTTCTCAAACTGAACCAGCATCTGTTATTGAGGCATGTGAAGATAAACATTGGATTAAAGCAATGGAAGATGAATTAGAATAAATTGAAAAGAATAATAAATGGACATTGGTTCCCCGGCCTAAAGACAAAAATGTAATTGGAACTGAATGGGTATTTAAAAATAAACTTAATGAAGATGGCAAGGTAATCATAAACAAATCAAGATTATTATGTAAAGGATATTCACAAAAAGAGGGAATTGACTGCAATGAAACCTTTGCACCGGTAGCTAGAATTGAGGCAATCAAATTATTTCTTGCATTTGCAGCACACAAGAACTATAAAGTATATTAGATGGATGTAAAATGTGCATTTATGAATGGTGATCTTGAAGAGGAAGTTTACGTTGAACACCTTGATGGATTTTCATTGACAAATAATGAAGATATGGTATGCAGATTAAGGAAATCTTTGTATGGATTGAAGCAAGCTCCTAGAGCTTGGTATGCTAGATTGGACAAATATGTTTTGAAGCTTGGTTACACTAAAGGTAATGCTAATAGAAACTTATATTTCAAAGTGACTATTGATGACATCTTAGTTATTGAAGTTTTTGTTGATGATATCATTTTTGGAGGAGAAGATGGATTATGTAAAGACTTTGCTAATAAGATGTAGGAAGAATTTGAAATGTCTATGATTGGGGAGATAAAATTCTTTTTAGGATTGCAGATTTCACAGACTAATAAAGGTATATTCATATGTCAAACAAATTGCTTGAAGGAACTATTGAAGAAATTTGGTATGGAAAACTCTAAACCAGTAAGTACTCCTATGACGACAACTGATAAATTGACATTGAAGGATGATTCAACTCCTGTTAATCTAACAAGATATAAATCTATGATTGGAGGTTTACTATAAATGACACAAACAAGACCTGATATAATGAATGCATTATGTATTGTTTCAAGATTTCAGAGTAATCCTAAAGAAAATCATGAATCAGCAGTGAAAAGGATTTTCCGGTATCTACGAGGCACAACAAATCTTGGTTTATGGTATCCTAAAGATGAAAATTTTGATTTATGTGCATACATCGATATAAATTGGGCAGGAGATGTTGATGACAGAAAGAGCACCACTACCCGAGAATTCTTTCTTGGTAGCATATTGATTTCATGGTTGAGCAAGAAACAGAGTTGTACATCACTATCAACAATAGAATTAGAATATGTTGCAGCAACAACTAATTGTACTCAGGTATTATGGATTAAGAAAATGTTGAAGGACATAAAGGTAAAATGCAAAGAACCTATAATCATTTATTGTGATATTTCAACAGCAATTGATATATCAAAGAATCTGATATTTCACTCTAAGACTAAACATGTTTCTACCAAATATAATTTTTTGAAAGAGAATGTTGAAGCAAAAGAAGTGAGATTGGTTTATGTGAATACTAATATGTAGATTGCAGATATCTTTACTAAGCCTTTGCCTAAGGAAACCTTTGAATATCTCAGAGAGTAGCTTGGGGTAATACCCTCACCGGTAAAGACTTAGATAGTTGAAGTTTGGCATCAAATCGACAAAAATTAACAAAGAAATCTTTTTTCGGCTTTGATGGAGGAGAGCTACTTCTCAAGGGGAGTAGTTGGTTCTAACAATTGGTTACTGTAATTGGTTATGTGAATTGGTTGTATGCTTTGATATTTATATTGCTTTGGCATTTGATGTCAAAGGGGGAGAGATATTTATGGAAAAACATTAACATTATCCTTTGGGGAGAGATTATTCATTGGGGGGGAGTGATTAATCAAATCAAAATGCAGAGAGTGATTTTGGTTTTGATTTTTGGTATTGATCTATTGTGGAGATTGTTGGATTTTGGTTTTTGGCATTTTATTTTGGCACTTAGATATTTTTCCATCTAGTGTAGCCATCAATGCCAAAGGGGGAGATTGTTGGTATTATAGATGTGTTGCATTAGTTTTGTCATTGATGTCAACACTTATCCTTCTGGAGATCTATGGTTATGCTAAACCGACACATTGTTGTTCACCAACATGTTCAATGACTTATGCACATTCATCGACATATTGTTCACCGGTAGGTTATATTGCTCACCGACACTAAGGATGACTTGTTATCATCTGGAGATCACTTGGTTATGTCTAATGCATGGTTTGGATACTTGGTTTTGGTATTTTGGTTATTTATCTGATCAAGTTGACATATTTGCTGTTAACAACAAATTGGTCTAGGTTATGGACTGACATGCATCATCTATTCCAGATCAACACGACATGTTATGGAGATGATTAATTGATTGGATATTATTGTAAATGTATTGAGCCAACATGATGCATCGCATCTTGACTTATTTGTAATTGATTTAATTATAATATTCTTAGTGAGCCAACCTACACATTTGGTCCAAGGTTTTGGTATATATGTAAGATCTCATTTATGAGATAAAGTAATGGGAATGTAACAGTATATGGTATATGGATTTGTAACATGGTATGTGCAAAATATTGAAGATCATATGAGCATACCATAGAGAAGGTTCAAGGAAGGTTTCAAGGTGATTATTAGAGCTTAACTGGTACCGAATTCAACATTGGAGATGCTACTATGAGCAGTATATTATCATTGGATTTAACCATCCAATTGTAGTCAGTGCGACTCCTATTTTGTGATTGAGCAGTGAGATCTAGGCGGTTGGCCTTTTTGCATGTGCAGACCCCATTTGTATACACATACTATCTACAGTAGTATCATCTGATTGTGGGTAAGGTTTCCCACCGTGGTTTTTCCCCTTACAGGGTTTCCACGTAGAAATATTTGTGTTATGTGTTGTTTCTCTTTTTGTTTTATGCATTGAGTTTCACTGGTATTAATATTAACTGCTAATCTGTCAACCGACATTAAGTTTGGTTTACGGATATTATGCATGAAGTTTGATTAAGTTATATTTGGGTTGAATTAAATAGACAACTGATTCACCCCCACCCCCCTCTCAGTTGCCTCCTGGGTCCTAACAATAATATCATAGAACTGTGCTCCTGAAATTTAAGGAAAAATGTCGGGGACCGTGCATAACTTACGCACGGTCTGGCCAACTTTTCACCAAATTTTCAGGACCGTTAGATATGATGATGTTAGAGTGAATCCCAAAGTTACATTTGATTTCGAGATGTTTTGATATGCAAAATTGGGCCTTAAAGGTCGAAATAAGATATAATTAGGGTTTATGATTTAATGATTTATTGGAGGAATACAATAAAAAAGGGGCCCACTTAGGGTAAAGGGGCCAATTTTATGATGTGGGGAGTGATGAAATATGACTTTATATTTAATTGAATTAATTAATTAAATGCTTAAAGTGAAATTACAATGCGAGATGCAAACACACTAAGGCGAGTGCTAAACTAAGTGTAGAATTGTACCACCCTAGCAAGGGTGTACAATTTAGGACACTACAAATACTAAGCTAATTTCTATCCTACCTTTATTTCTTCTTCCTCATCATCACTGTCTATATTCATAGTTACGATTTCCTTCTTCTCCGAAATACTTTTTCCCTTCTTCTGAAACCTGGAATAAGAAGCAGAGGCATCTCCAGAAAGTCTCCTTAATTTCTTCATTTTCCTTTCTAGTTTCATCAATTTGTACCTACAAATAATCTCATCCCTTGTTCCAAACCTCTTTGCACTCTGATCCTTTGGCATCATCAGAAGTTTATCTGCTAATCTCATGCACTCATCTTCAGAAACCTCATAAGGTAATTGAGTTACCCAAGAAACTCTTGAAACCACAACTTCTAAAAAAGTAATTATCTTTACCAGCTAGAAATACAATATCGTTCTCATACCATTCCAAAACCTTGGGAGGAATCTGATTCCTTGAGACCAAAACACTTCTGAGCTTTTTCAAGAAATTTCTACACATCTTAGAACTATCTTCCCAACCATCTAAGCAACCTTTAATTTGTGACCCATTGGTCATACCATTTCTCCATGCAATATTCTCAACACCAGGCAAAGCATGTAGAAAATAGAAAAATAAACAAACAATCAAAGAACCATATCAAAATAGGTACATATCATTCTTTATCATTTTGACATTGTCAAATAAATGCCGCCTTAAAATATCATACAAATCATATTCAAAATTTTCTCTAACCATCGTGTAAGCTACATACACTCTCGTAGACACACAAGAACCTTCTCTACTCCTAAAATAAAATTTGTACAATATCCCCATTGTTGTATACCTGACATCTACATCTTTGATATAATCAATTCTCAAAGCTCTTCCATCTGATACCACACTAGTCAAACAATTCACTTTAACATTCTTGACGGATTTCAACATTAACACTTCTCTGGTCGCACATAACCTTGTTACAATCTGCAAAAATTCTTTCAAAATCAATTATGGTTTGTCAAGCCATATATGCTCACCATGAATTCTGCTAAGAACAATTCTAATAATATCTTCATCTTCAAACATCGAAAAGCTATTCCAAGTATCCAAACCTTTGTTTCCTAGGGTGCATCAAGTTTATTTTTCAATCTTTGCGAACTATCAACCAAATTACTCTGCCTAAAAGCCCTAATCTTCCCATGATCATACTCTTCTAAAGCAATATGAATATATTGACAAACACCTTCCTTATGAATAACTCGACCATCCACACTAGAAAAAAATCTCCAACAAGATCTATTTCTGATGAAATGAAGGGTTTCAACTCATACACAAGCCTAGATTCATTGTTGATACTTACAATTTTTGTCATTTCGCCAAGTTACTGCTCTCCAAACCCTTTTCTCACACTTTCACTTGATCTCCTTCACTCTCCTTTGCTTCTTAAATCGTAGGTACACAAAAGACAGTAATCATTGAAATAAATACTTATGAATTAGGTCTTCAAAAAGGTGATGCATTGTTTGTTGAACCTCTAAAATTGCATTCAGACCACTACATAAGCTCAAAAACTCTAGAAAATCATCACACATATCAGCCATGCTAAGAGGAATCTCAACATCAAACCAAGAGGCATCAAAAAATATTTTCATTGAAGCTCCCCCTCAAACCTTGTTGTCTAAGTCAATTACCGGAAGAGGGAACTGCTTCCACAATGAATGTCGAACCACCTTCAAAATTTCCTTCGATCTTCTCTTCTGTTTTCTTTACCCATATTGTATTTCCTTTTCCTCTAGAGTCCACCACATTCTCCGGACAAGCGTTCCTTCCTTTACTACTGTAGACGTCTAAAAATGGTCAACGCTTGCGGAGTCATACTTTAACATTGGCGCATTGCCTTATTTTAGGGTTTTTGCATCGCATTAACGTTTCTCCTATGTTACGCACTTGGTCTTTATCATTTGCGAGCATCGAGTCCTTCTGCATTCTTCATTTGTCTCGCTTTCGAATTTGGTCTTGTCGATAACAATCTTCAGTCATGATTTTGGTCGATCTTATCCTGTCGCATCAATGTGCGTGCTCATTTGGCATATTTTGACATCGTCAATTCGATTTCATTTTGGACATCATCAATCCTAATCGATGATGGAATTAGGGTTTTGTCCTCTTATCAATCTTATCATTTTGCGATCGATTTGTTGTCGATCATTGTCCTTTTCAATCTTGTCATCTTGCGATCGATTTGTCATCGATCGTTGTCATTTTCAATCTTGTCATTTTGCGATCGATTTGTCATCGATCATTGTCATTTTCAATCTTGTTGTTTTGCGATCGATTTGTCATCGATCGTTGTTCTCTTTTCAATCTTGTCATTTTGGCAATCAATTTGTCATCGATCGTTGTCTTTCTCAATCATGTCAATTTGGATCAATTTGTCATTGTTCCTTGTCAATTGGCGCAGGTATCAATCAAATCATTTATCAGCATTGGTCATTTGTTAGTCGTGATTATATTGAATCGACATCAATTATCTTTTGTCAAGACCTAATTGTCATCCTTGCATTTCTAATTCATCTTCTAAGGTTTTATGATTTATTCATTTAATCTTGTTTGTCATTTTCCCTCTAGGTTAAATAATTTATTTATTTATCCTAAGTCTTCTTGTCACAATTAAATATTTATTTAATTGGCTAACTAATTCCTCCTCTCTTTGTGAATTAATTAATTAATGAAAATTTATTAATTAATTTACCTAATTTTCCAATTTACTAATTTCTCCTAATTCCCAATTTTCTAATTTTCTAATTTCTAATTCATCTAATTTTCTATTTTCTCTAATATTTGTCCTAATTTCATGGGAATGACATAGCAAATTTGTCATAATTTGTCAATCAATCAATTTTGACATAGCAATTTGTCATAATTTGTCATAATTATCAATCAATCAATTTCGCATAGAAAGTGTCAATTTGTCATAATTTGTCATATTTGTCATTCTTGATTTGAAATTTCCTTTCAAATCTCTTCATGCTAATCTTGTCATCTCTCCAATTTGTCTATAAATTGGATGAATTTCTTCAATCAAAGATCCCAATGAATTACATTTTCGAATTGATCCCCGAATCAATCACGCTTCTAGTATTCTTGTGCTACCGTCTTGTCAATCTTGCTTTCACATTATGCTTATGCACTTGAAGGTGAGATCCACAAAACAAAGCAATTTGAAGGAGAAAGAAGGACAATGGAGAATCATGGAGGATACATCCGCATTTGTGATGGTTTGCGTTTGAATTGAATGTTTTATTTCCATATCTCTATTGAATGTTTGTAGGATTTGTCATTGCAATCTCATTTTGTGATTGAGCTAGGATAATGTTTATATTGCTTTGATGATTTCCAAATTCCTATCTACAACTACTTTTACAAAATTTTGCAATATGTCCAACAAAATTACAATTACAACATATCAGAATATTCTGCATCATATTTCCATTCACATTTCTCCTAAAATTCTTATTCTTGCATTCAACAGCTTTGTGCCCATGTCCATTGCAAACATAACAATATCCATTGAAAGATTTGACATTTTTGTTCATATTCATTCTGCTCCTACATGAACACTAGCCTTGTGTCCAAACTTGTTGCAGTAATGGCAATTTCCATTAAAAGAATAATTCCTTTTATGATTTTTGCATTCACTCGCTTTGTACCCTACTTGATTGCATGAAAAATAGTTTTCTTTATAAGATGAATACCTGGAAGAAATAGGAGGAGGTCTCTGGTCTATCACATACTAAAATTCTGATTAGGCATGAAAGTCTTCTTATCCTCAGTAACATTCTTCATCCTTTTTTCCTTTTCTTCATTGTTCTTCAAACATTCACCAAACTCTCTACTATTCTGAAATTGCAAGACGAATTCCCATATATCTCTTCCACCTTTCAAGCTTAAGCCATTACTAATTTGATCTTTAGCATCTTTGAGCTCCTTCTTTAGATTTGACACTTCCACTGAGCCCCTTAAGAAAGTAATCTTCTCAATTGCCTTCTTATACTTGTCTCTGCATTCATCCAGATCAACCAATGCAAGCTTCACTTCTCCTTCCATATCAACAACTCCTTCAACATCATCCCAATCTTCTTGATCTAAAACATCCATATAATTCAACTCTTCTTCGAACATAGTGTTCAAGACACCAGATCTACATCAAGTGGTTAAGATTACTCAAGAGGAACCTTACTCTGATACCAATTGTTGAACACACACCAGATGATGAGATTGGGGGGTGAATCAACATAAATTAAAATTCAGAACTCAACAACACAATAAATAATCTTAATCCACTTAACCACACCATAAAAATTTAAACAACAACAACATAAGCAATCACACAGAGACACCAAAGCTTTATATGCACATGAAAAACCTGAACAAGGAAAAACCATGGTGGGAGTTTAACCCATGATATAATCCACTATATAGAAATTGATTACAAAAAGGTAGAGCACACTGCTCTTGACTTGCATACCAAGGCTAACTGCTCATGGGGTAAGATACAAAAGAGGACTTGCAGACTTGAAGCTAACTGCACTTAGGGCAAGATACAAAAGAGGACTTGCAAACTTGAAGCTAACTGCACTCAAGGCAAGATACAAATTTACAGATTTCAGAAAAATAACTTTATAAAGAGAGGCATCTCCATATGTTCATTACTATCACTATTAAAGCTCAAACTCAACTCTTACTCAAAATATTCAGACTATGACATCTTCCGGATCATTGCCTTTACATCCATGGTCACTCCTTCACTACAATATCAATAGTCATAGCAACACAAATTAATCTGTATATGCTCACACTTGAATTCTGCACACAACCCACATCTAGCATCTATCTCACTTATGTCTATATTCTTTTCAATATATATATATCCACCAGTTAGCCAAAAGATAGATTGTAATGTGTACACACTTTTTTGACCCAAGATATACAACTGGACCAAAAATACTAAACATGAAACATAGACTGGTCTTAAAACAACATCCAATGAGTAGCTCCAAACCAAAAGAATACCTCTCAGGAAATTACCAGACCAAACATATATCACATTCAGTTATGACATTATGACCTAAAGCTTGTACCGATGAGAAAGAGGTAGAGTCCATACCAAAATGGATAAAACCAGGACCATCTAGAACATGCTTCCAACTATCTTCATTGTTAAGAGCAAATTGATATCAATTGAATCAATTTCCAGTGTAATCTACATGTAACCTAAACACAAAACCAAACATATCGACCTCCGAACCAAAAGCATATCAACCCATACTCCAAACAACTTCTTGACATTGTATTCAATACAATAGATGTTCGGACTAGAACATATTCAGACCACACTGTTTGACATCAATGACAACAAAACACATGTCCGTAACAACCTTAACTGCATTTAGCTAGTGAAGAGGTGAATACAAACTAATTTTCTAACATAAAACTTTGATAGATCATTTTTATACAGTAAAGTTTAGATTCATGTATTAAATCAAGGTTGCATCACTTGGGATTGAACTCATAGTTCATTCAAAAGTGAACTATAATTTTTTCGAGTTTGCACAAAGTCCCATACATCTAACATACAAAGAGCATAATTTTTTAAACAATGACAAATTAATTATATACGCCATCAACACCAATTCTACAACATCAATCCTAGAGCCAAGTACCCTAATTCCCCTCATTTGATCATCACACTTATTTCTCAACCTTGACTAAATCTAAGGTTGATTGTACTTAATTAATTACATTGGATTAATTAGCTTAGAATTATTTACTAAACATTATTATTTTCATTATAATATTCTTATAATTTTAATGGTAAAATTGTATACACTCGACAAAAAAGACATGTGCTAAAATAAAATAGCTTTTAAGTAAATGTACCATAAAATAACTCTCAAGTAAAAGTTACAATTTTCAATAATTTTAATGGTAAAGTTGTGTGTACTTGATAAAAGAAGCATGAGCTAAAATTAAAGAGCTTTCAAGTAAATAATTTTAATAACTCTTTACGTAAAAGAGCTAAAATTTATATGTATGCTTACATGTAGTAAATAAAATAGTTTTGAGCTAAAGCAAAACAATTCTTGCAATACATAAAAAAGTTTAATGTTTTATTTATCTATCTATCTATTTAATTATGTGTTCATAATATATCTAGTATTTTAAATATTCATATAAAACATAAAATAATTTAAAGTAAAAATTAGAGTATTTTACATATTTTAAATATTCATATAGAACAAAAAATATTTTTTAAGTAAAAATTAGAGTAAACTATATATATATATATATATATATATATATATATATATATATATATATATATATATATATATATATATATATATATATATATATATATATATATATAAGTAAATCCAAATTAACATGACATGAGGGGAAGGATAAGTACTCTACCCACCTACCATGATAGTTACAAAAATGTTATCCATTGATAAAAAATGTATAGTAGGGGGCAAGGTATATTACATACTTAACTCCCCATATTCTCCTTTGCACTTATTAATACAAAATCTCAAACTTAGGGGAGGAACTTCAATGAATGCTTCAGAGGAGGAATTTCAATGAATGTTTCATATCTTCATCCTCACATCAAACACATTATCTTCTTTGGCAATTTTTTTAAGCCTTTGTTCATATAGTCTTACGATTCTTTTAAAATTCGGAAATGCTCAAGATAACAATTGAAGAAAACTTTGTTCCAATACTTTATACCCTCAATTCTATTACAGAGTGGTAGATGTCTATTGTATTCAATAACAAGGCGGTGTAGCGAATTATTAAGTTAAATTAAAAATATTCCTTCCTCTTAATATGTGACTTAAATCCAAGAACAATTTAATCAAAACCTCTTCTATAGCCAATTTTTAAATTCTTAGAATCCAAATACATAAATCTAAAAATATCATTTAAAATTTTACTATTTATATTAAATTATCCAAAAACAATCTAATAATTGTTGAATCCTCCAAGAATAATTTAAAAACTCCATCACCTAAATGTACATTATGTAATCTCAGATACAAGAGTACCGCCGCCCACTTGTATTAAAAGGGGAAAAAACAAAAAATAAAAGCAAGAAAAGCCATCTAACAATTTGCTGAGTCCAAGTCCAATGATGTGAGAGGGTAGATCTTACAACTCAAGAATGTACCTACGTCCACTGTCCACCTCATTTCTCATCAAAACAAGTGTGAAAAATATTTATATTATACTAAATTACTGCAGAATTGCTAATTGTTAGTACAGCTACTTGAATCCTCCTCCTAACTGAAATGATGTGCAATTGGACAGAGACACGTGCCTGTTTAGGCCCAGAACAATTAAAAGAGGATGCATGATTCACCTAATTATGTTTCAATGCCTTCCTTTCATCTGGTAGAGCCCAGTCAGTGACTGCCTTAGATCCCCTCTTAGCTACAATGGCACTTTCACATTTTTTTGAGAATTTTACACCATTTTTCTGGATTTTTTCCTAATAGGGAAAGCGACCAACGACCTTATGTAAGCCTGCGTATAGGATTTTGATGTCATGGATGGAGGTTTGTTCAGTGCTCATATTCTTCAAAGCTTAATTGATTGAATGATATCATCTCATCAACTTTAGGGTGACCGTCCAAAAGCGTATGGATGCCTAAGGACAAACTAAAAATCAACTACTCTTGATGTAATGGGGAGAACTGGTCCCATTTTCTTATGTAGAATGAAAGAGATACCATATATCTTGTGATATCACAGTAGTTATGTCGAATCATACTTTTGAGTCAAGGATAACTATAACCGCCATAGAGGGATGTTTTTGTTCCTTTCTGTGATGACAGGAATGCATCATCCAGCTTATCTGCCGGTTGATTACTGTAATACATATAGCCTTCTGTTTTGATGCCCATGGCAGCAAGTGAGTGATTAGCAATAGTTTAGTTTCAGAGTCTAATCTAAGTAAGTGTTATTTGGAACTAAGATATGAATGAAGGTACCATGCGAGTGATTAGCAATAGTTTAGTTTCAGAGACTAATCTAAGTAAATGTTATTTGGAACTAAGATATGAATGATGGTACCATAAAAATGTAATAGTGCATTGATGAAGGTCATCTAATGTCTTGTCAGAGTCTAGCCGTGCTTTGAGGGGATCAGCATTTGGTAGGTGGTTAGTTTAAGGCACGAGATAAATAAATAATTACCACAGGAGTCTCCAATGCCTCTGGAGCAAAAGTTGGATTGTTATCGAACAGAAGCTGATGTTTTTTAAATTTTTATGCGACCTTTTTTTGATAAAGCTTCCATGTAAGATTAGTTTTTATTATTTTATTTACTTCCCATGAATTGTGAAGGTGATACCGCTTATGATGGGGCCAGCTTTTAAGGTACAAAGAGTATGATGTGGGGTACAATCTCACGCTTGTATTGAAGAGCAAAGGTGAGGACCATGGAAGGTAAGGTGGCTTGGAAACATATTGGTGGATTGAATCCTTTCAGGAAGTATATAATCACTTGGGATTGTGACAACTTTTACTAAATTTGCTAGTTATTATTATAATGAAATGTCCCTCTCAGCAATGACAGGAATACAGGTTCATTCACTTGACAAATCAAGGCCCAAATTTTAGAATAATTGACCTATTTGAATTCTAAGCCCTATAAATGGGATGCCTCCAATTTATGATTCTGACTCTGATCATGCAATTGTTGTGCGCAGAACTTCAGAGATTGGTGGGAGTATTAACCAGTAGTGTAAAACAACATGGCGACAGGATAGTAAGAACTGGGCATTGCCATTCGAATCTGATTTTGATATTTTTTCACCTGAAATATAAAGCTGATGGTAAGTCCAGGTTGGCAATGTAGGATAAATGTGTGTCTATACATAGCAGCTGTCGACTGACCAAAGTTCATAGAATTGAATGCTTCTGTGATGTGGGTTAGGTTTCCTTGACGCTGGAATTCATTTAAACTTTAGGTTTTTGTATACGCAGGTCCGCGAAGTGCTCTGTTGATTTGTTTACATTGATTCATTTGGCTGTTGTAATTGCAGCTCTTTGTTTTCTAAATTGGCGCCGAAGTAATCGAATCCAGGCTGGTTCGAGGAAGGACATAGAAACTCATTTTCTTTGGTGGGTGTTTGAGTTGGGCATTTCTTCTGATAAACGTCAATCCTATTTTTCAATTTTTTAACTTAAAAGAAAAGTAACTGGTCGGAAAAGAGCATTTCGCCCATGCTAGCTCAGCTGTAAGGACTAAGTGTAAAATCATTAAACGAGCACATTTTCTGTTGTGGGTGTTTGCGTTTTACTTTTTAACTGCTACCCATATAAGTCCTTACTCGGCATATTTGATTTTTCTGACAGGCTGTGGAAAGCATCCTATCCATCCTGGTTCAGCTATAAGAACTGAATGTAGGAGCATCAGGTGGGCTTGCGTTTCGTAGTGGGTATTTGTGGTTTTCATCTTTACTGAGTTGCGTCGTTTCTCCTATTGCAATCCTGCGAATCCCTTATGGTGAACACTGTGCGTTGTACTGACATACAGACACTGTCGGTACTGGCACACCTTGGCACGAGTCCTTTTACATACGACTTCTTGTTATCTGGCTACTTTTGTCCTCTAGTCCACCCCTTATACTCACAGCAGTAGTATCTACCCTTCTTGCAGGCCAAGTAGCATTAACAAACCTTGTCTAGTTCTTAGTATTGGCTGGTAGAGACCCCAGTATTACAACTTTTAGTTGGTATCTTACATTTTTGTTGATATCACCAAATCCCCACTCTCCAACTCCCTCAATTCCTTATGGCATCCAGGAGCTCAAAACCCAATAGAAGAGGAGGAGGAGGAAGGCACAGTTCCAATTCCAATTCTAGGCAGTTTTCCCTACCTCATAATCAGCAACCTAACTGGAGAGAAAGGAATACTACAAGTAGTTATGAAGACAATAGAACTCATTCTAACAACATTAACTCCAACACCAGAGGATTTATGCTCTCAAATACCGCAACAGAGTATTACTCATACCAACACCACTACAACCAGCAGCAACTGTTGCATTATGCTCACCCCCAGGATTTTTACTACTATCCATCCTATGCCCCACTTCAAGTTCTTCCACCCCCCGTTGCAGCAACCCACTTCTACAACAGCAACAGCACCGTGCAAACATCAGCTCCTGTACCGTCGCTTCATAGACCACCCTCCAGTCAGCCTCAAAACATTACGATTCAAAGCAGAAAGAGTCTTGGCAAAGTGTTCAACTCTGAAGGTCAGAACGCAAGAGCAGCTGCAGAAGGTACGAACCTGTGCTTCTTATACTCGTTGCCACTTCTTTATATTTCTTCTGCTTTGCAAGACTGTAGTCCAGTGCCTAGTTCTTTACTGAATTATTTGGTTAGATGTTTGCCCGTTTGGGCACTTTTGTTCATCCATTTATTCAATCACAGTGCAATGACCATTTATTTTCATGTTAGTGGTTTGCCGTTTTTCTTCCCCATTTGTTTGTTTAATGGCATGTCTATTTCGTTGGGTTTTCCGTTGCTTTGCTTTAGGGAGGTTTGTTCATTCATGCATAAGAAGAAAAAACAGTGCATATTTCCTCATTTGGTTGATTTTTTGGCCGTTTTACTGCTTTGGCCTTTAGGCATAGTTAGTGGTTTGCCCATTTGGTTGGGATGCATTTTACTGCTTTTTTTCTTGGCATGCAGTTGAAGCTGAGTGGTCATTTTCATATTGACAAATATGCATATTTCCATTGAATGGAATAAACTTTTCATTGAATATTTCTCTAGTTGTCCAATTCCCATCCATTTCATTTGTCAATCTTTTCTTCATTTCTTTCTTGGGCCTGATGTGGTTGTGATAATCTTTTGAATTTTTCTTGCTTTCTATTTGCAGTTTCAGAATCTCTGGTTTCCCTAATGGAGAAGGTGGAGGTAACCCTGGAACCCAGTACTTCTTTGATGAATAACTCTCCAAGGGATGTTCCTACCTTTCCCAAACATCTACTAAGTGAAGTAGACAAAAATTTGCCTGGAATTCCTTTGCCTCTTGTGGCAATAAGAAGACCTGATCAGGGAGGTAAAGAAGGGCCCCCAATTTGTCTTCTTGCCAATCATTTCCTTGTTGAGTTTGAGCCTTCACAGCAGATCTTCCACTATGATATGGAGATATCCCCCCCGCCATCCAAGGAGGTAGCCAGGCATCTGAAGCGTAAATTAGTTGCAGAAAATGCCGCTCTTCTATCAAATGCTCTCCCTGCTTTTGATGGTCGAAAGAACTTGTACAGTGCTGTTGAATTTCAGAAGGAGAAGATGGAGTTCTTTGTTTCTTTGCCTATGAGAACTGCCAGAGGCATTTCAACTTGTGAGCCCAACATCCATCTATCATTAGCTTCGGGTTGTGAAGCCGGAGGCAGCAGCAATCGTGAGAAATTGTTTAAGGTGTCCATCAAGATTGCATCAAAGCTTAATGGGAAGGAATTGAATGAGTTTTTGAAGAACAAAGAAGATCATGCTGCTCTTCCTCAGGACTTTATACAAGCATTGGATGTTGTTCTTAGGGAGAACCCAACAGAGAAATGCTTTCCTGTTAGCAGATCCCTGTATTCTAGCTCCATGGGAAGTGAAGTCATAGGTGGAGGAGCAGTTGGATTGCGAGGTTTTTTCCAAAGTCTTAGAGCTACCCAGCAAGGGTTGGCTTTGAACGTAGACTTCTCTGTGACTGCATTTCATGAAAGCATTGGTATAATTCCATACCTGCAGAAGAGATGTGAATTTCTGCATGATCTCCCACTGAGGAAGTCAAGAATGTTGTCTCCAGAAGAAAAAAATGAAGTAGAAAAAGCTTTGAAGAATATGAGGATCTTTGTTTGCCATAGGGCCACTGATCAGAGGTACAAGGTCCATAGCTTGACTGATGGAGTCACAGATGTTCTTACATTCAAAGAACGTGATGGAAAGGTTATCCGAGTTGTGGACTATTTCAAGGAGCATTACAATCATGAAATTGAATACATAAACTTGCCCTGCTTGCAGATAAGCAGAAGCAAACCTTGTTACCTCCCAATGGAGCTCTGTATAATTTGTGAAGGTCAAAAGTTTCTTGGAAAGCTCTCAGATGATCAAACTGCCAAAATTCTGAGAATGGGTTGCCAAAAGCCCCGTGAAAGAAAAGCCATAATCAAGGGAGTCCTTGGAGGGGCAGTTGGACCTAGAAGGTAATTCCCTTGTGTTAAGAAATTCTAGTAGTCATTGCTTTCCACTTGTATTTTAGTTATATCTGAGTGTGGTTTTGTTACATGTTGCAGTGGGAACTATGCCAAAGAATTCAAGATTTTTATATCTCAGGAAATGACCAAATTAAATGGGAGAATTCTTCACCCGCCAAAGCTTAGACTTGGGGATGGGGGCCATATTAGAGATCTTACTCCAGTTCGGCAGGATAGACAGTGGAATTTGCTTGAAAGCCATGTTGTTGAAGGCAGAGATATAAAAAGATGGGGACTGATAAGCTTTGGAGGGAATGCTGAGCAGCGGAGAAATGTGGGTAAGTTCATCTCAGAATTGGCTCAAAGGTGTAATCAACTAGGAATATCCCTAAGTAGATCTACTGTTGTGAGTCCTCAATTTGAACTAATGCAGACGCTAGACAATGTAAAGCTTCTTGAAACAAAGCTGACAAAAATATATGAGAGTGCATCAAGCAAGCTGGATCTATTAGTGTGTGTTATGGAAAGAAAACATAAAGGATATGCAGATTTAAAGCGGATCTGTGAGACTAGTATAGGTGTTGTAACCCAATGTTGTCTCTATTCACACTTAAACAAACTCTCTTCACAATACCTTGCAAATCTCGCCTTGAAGATAAATGCCAAGGTTGGTGGTAGCACTGTGGCTCTCTACAATCCACTGCCAAAGCAGCTGCCTCGATTGTTCAGCAAGCCTGCCATTTTTTTGGGTGCAGATGTCACCCATCCACACCCTCTAGATGATAAGAGCCCTTCTATTGCAGCTGTTGTAGCTAGCATGAATTGGCCAGCTGCAAATAAATATGTAGCTCGAATGAGATCACAAGGACACAGGAAAGAAATTATTGAGGGATTGAAAGAAATGGTGGGAGAGTTATTGGAAGATTACAGAGAAGAAGTGAAGCAACTTCCAGCAAGGATTGTGTTCTTCCGAGATGGGGTGAGTGAAGGACAGTTTTACAAAGTACTGGATGATGAGCTAAGAGCATTGAAGGCTGCTTGTCAAAGATTTGAAAATTATGATCCCACTATTACATTTGCTGTGGTACAGAAGCGGCATCATACAAGGTTGTTCCCTAGTGATGGGCAAGCCACTACACCAGGCAATTCTTTGTCTGGTGTACGTGTCCATCGTACAGTCAATCGAAATACTTCACATGGAGGGAAGCAGTTTTCTTCATCTTCTGATGCCTTCGAAAATATTCCTCCAGGCACTGTAGTAGATACTCTTATCACGCATCCCAGAGAATTTGACTTCTACTTATGCAGTCATTCTGGCATTAAGGGCACAAGCAGGCCAACTCATTATCATGTTTTATGGGATGAAAATAATTTTCTGTCTGATGAGCTGCAGACACTTATTAATAATCTTTGCTATACATTTGTCAGGTGCACAAAACCAGTCTCTTTGGTGCCTCCTGCATACTATGCTCATCTTGCTGCCTATCGAGCTCGTCTATATTTGGATAAGTCTTCGGGTATATCTGAAACATCTTGCTGTAGACCCACTTGTTCTTCTGATTTATCTAATAGAAGTGTGCATTCCAGACCTTGCCCTCCAATAGAACCTCCACCTCTTCCAAAACTAAATGAAAATGTGAAGAAATTAATGTTCTACTGCTGAAAAACCTGAGATTTTTATGAAGATTATATGAAGATCTTAGAAGAGAGCATTTGTAAATCAAGCCTGATTTTCCTAAGCAAGCTGATATTTCAACAATTTTGTAGGCTTTTTGGTGTAGTTTGCTGATATTTCTCAGTTTGATATCAACATTATGAAGGTCCTGGATATGCAATAAGGGAGCATAAATATACAAAAGAGATTTCTAACTGTTTGAGATAGATTGAGAAAAATATATCACTGACACTTAGGGAATTTTGATTTCAGTGACTTCAAAGGTCAATTGCTACTGAAATTCTTATGCTGCTAAACACTTGTCAAGCAGATATCATACGTTGTTTTGTATCGAATGCATCAAATATGAAATAATATACCGGGTTAAACGATGCAACTTTTTCTCGTTAATGCTTATTATCCAGTCTTCTCTGATTTATCTGTTTTCTAGTTTTGAAAATCAAGGAGCTAGATTTGCTTTGAAAAGATTTTATATGAACATGCAAGTTAAAATATGGTGTCAAGATGAGACAATATAATCTTGGACTTGCTGACCAATTGATTGCAGACAGCCATACAGAAACTTGCTTGGTCCGTACAGTGCTACATCCATGTCCCCAAGAGTACATTTGATGAGTTTTATGAACGGTAACTATTCAACATAAATAAAGCATAGTTACCAAGAGAGATGTGTACTCATACTAGTACAAGAGATGGGGACTAGGTACACCGTTCTCAGAAAAAAGTTGGAGATAGTTACTTGGAGAAGACAGAAATTATATATAATTTAGAACTTTAATATTATTATTTTTATCATACATGGATATACAAACTTTAAAGAATGTAACATACTAAAATGCTTCAAATACAATCCTAATATTTTAAAGTATTGAAATAGATGTCTATAAAAGCAAAAGAATAATTATATCTGATAATCTTCATCACTATATAAAAAATATATAAATCATAATCACCTAGAGGTAGCATACAGGCTAGAAGGGAATGCTATTATTTATAAAACATGGCATGGGAGGTGCTTGGGAGATGACTATATTTTCAATTAATTGATAAAACTTCAATTTGTGTATGCTTCTTAAGCCCTACTGTTTCTCTTTGTACTCAATCTTTGGTTTTGCTAAGGAAATTTTCCACTACCAAAAAAGCTTAATAAATTTTTTTGTTAAAAATACAAACCACAAACCCTATTCATATTTTTGTGAAGTTTTTTGTAATTTATATTAAATATCTAAGAAACCTCAATAGGAAGTTTCCCAATTTTTAGGGGCTTGTAGAGATATAATATAAACATCCAAGTCTCGCAATGTCTGGAGACATCTCCATAAGAGTCTCTAGGACAAGGACATGTTTAGGCCGCGGCTAAATTGGCTCCAAAACTCCATAGTACAGATCAGTAACCTTCATGTTATTGATTTTTGCAAAAATTATAGATTGTTGATTGTGATCAGTAGAATTAGTTGCAGCTTTGATTTTTAGAAAATTTTCGAAAAATCAATAACACGAGTTTTAACATGCGGTTTTGGACCCAGTTTAGCTACGTCCGACATATTTACGGGTATCAAGGGTTTAGGTACTTATGTTAAAAAAGACATACTTTGACATGTGAACAAATTAGCCACTTGCTACCAAATTCTACTAATTAAGAACTCCTTAGGACATAAGTAGACTGCTTCCTTGGCATTTGCTGCAACGAACTTGTTCTACTAATCAAAAGCACCACATGGGGAGCAAGAACCCACCTTTCAGGAGATGCCAGCACAGTTGAACCAAGATTGGAGGGATGCAAATCTCGAGGGGGACATATCCTTCAAGGATTATGCTGAGCTCCAGATGAAATACTCGGGCGGCAAAAGTCGGGGCTATTATGGACACTATAACAAGGACATCAAGCTGAAGGTTGGCAAGATCAATCTATCATCCTTTGATGGGACCGGATCAACCTCGACACAAGCTTGGGTTCAAAAAGCAGATACCTACTTCCAACTCAACCCGATGCCTAAATATGAAGCTATCAAGTTTGCAACACTTCACTTGGAAGGAGTCGCGCACGAATGGTGGCATCATGGAATGGTCACTCTTGGCCATGACCAGATAACTTCCTATGCTGACTTCACGGAGAAGCTCATAGATCAATTTGATGGGAAGGATCCCGAACTCAATTTCAAGAAGCTAGCACAACTAAAACAATCAGGACCTGTGGACAGTTACATCATGCAGTTCCAGAGACTATCCGTGTTGGCAATAGACATCTTAGAGCGGAGATTGGTGGTCTTGTTCATGGACGGATTGATGGAACCTCTGAAAGGTTGGGTGAACGGGTTCAACCCGAGCATGCTCACGGAAGCAATCAAAAAGGCCCGTAACATGGCAACATCTTCCTCTTCCAAAAATTTTGCACATACCAAACCACCTTTCGTTCCGAAGGAGAAGGATAATAAACCCTTTCCGAAGAGGTCATTGCTTGATGAAGCCGCAAAACAGGAACTCAAAAGGAAGAAGCATTGTTTCACCTGCAAGGAGCCATGGGAACCAGGACACCGATGTTTGGGCAAAGGAAAGATTCACTATATTGAAGTGATGTCCGATGGAGAAGAGGAGCCTGAGGGAAGCGAACCACCAAGGGAAGGGTCTGTCGAAGAAACCAGCCTGGCGGAGAGAATCTCCACTTTGGTACGGAGGGGAGGCGTCATTGCCACACTGTTGGGTACCCCAAGGTGCAGTATTTAGGGTACGTGGTACACTCCAAGGGCAACGAGTCCTGGTTATGCTCGACAATGGGGCCTCGCTCAACTTCATAAACTCATCACTCGTCACCCAAAGGGGTTTGTGTACAAAGGAGCATGAAGGGGTCGATGTTAAGGTGGCAGGAGGCAATCTCCTATCATGCACTCACCTGGTTCCGCAACTGAGCATCACCATGTGGTGACCGACGATTTCTTTGTAATAGATCTGGATGACACGGATGTCATATTGGGCATTCAATGGATGGAGTCCCTCGACCAGTACATGCAGAGCTTCAAAAGGATGGAGTTCTCATTCGAGGTAGATGATAGGAAGGTGGTTCTCAGAGGAATGTCGAATGGCAGCACGAGGGAGATTTCCGCCAAACGGATGGGAGCCATCTTTAGACATGATGAAGTAGTCTGGGCAACACATTGCTTGATCTCGACAAAACATGTGAAAGAGCAACCGACTTACTACCAGGATGAGGAACTTCAGTCAACTTTGGATAAGCATAGTTTGGTCTTCATTGATATTCCACCTGGTATACCCCCACATTGAGGGTTTGAGCACACC
Source organism: Cryptomeria japonica (assembly GCF_030272615.1). Lineage (NCBI taxonomy): Eukaryota > Viridiplantae > Streptophyta > Pinopsida > Cupressales > Cupressaceae > Cryptomeria > Cryptomeria japonica. The sequence goes on along the minus strand of NC_081407.1, from coordinate 60,014,969 downwards.
ATTGAGTTGGAGGGAGCAAAACCCGTTATCACCACACCCTATCGCTACTTGAAGAAGTTCAAAGAGGAGATAGAGAAAACGATCCAGGAACTCCTCGATAAAGGATGGATTCGACCCAACTCTAGCCCCTTTGCGTCCTCGATGGTACTGGTGAAGAAGGACGAAACTCTCATAATGTGTGTTGACTATCGTACACTGAACAAAAAAACTTTCAAGAATAGATACCCCATTCCTAGGATCGATGAGTTGCTAGACGAACTACATGGTGTAGTCTATTTTTCCAAAATTGATCTCCACTCCGGCTACCATCAGATCTGTATGAGGGAGCAAGATGTGGAAAAGACAGCCTTCCATTGCCATTATGGACACTATGAGTTCTTGGTCATGCCGTTTGGATTAACCAATGCTCTGGCCACTTTTCAGTCCTGCATGAACCACATCTTCAACAAACAACTGCGTAAGTTCCTACTGGTATTCTTCGATGACATACTCATCTACAACAAGACCTGGGAGGAACACTTGGGACATTTGAATGAAGTATTGAGAATTATGAAATCGCAATCATTGTATGCCAAAAGTCCAAATGAGAATTTGGAATGACCGAGGTCTTGTACTTGGGTCACGTCATCAGTGCCCAGGGGGTACAAGTTCACCAGGAGAAGATTCAAGCAATTTTGGATTGGCTTCCACCCAAGACTCTCTCGGAGATGCGTGGATTTTTCGGGTTGTGTAGTTATTATAGAAGGTTTGTGAAAGGATTTTCACAGCTTGGTGCACCACTGACAGATTTGACAAAGAAAGGATCCTTCCATTGGATTGCGCAGGCGCAACACACCTTCGATAAATTAAAAGAAGTTATGAGTACGTGTTCAGTTCTGGCACTACTAGACTTCACTTGCCCTTTCATCCTGGAGTGCGATGCCTCGGGCGAAGGCATTGGAGTGGTGTTGACGCAAGACCATCACCCCATTGTGTTCGAGAGTCGGAAGCTTTCGGGAGCTAAGCGGTTGTACTCCATCGACGACAAGGAGATGCTCTCCATCATGCACACACTGACGAAGTTTTGGCAGTACCTTGTCGGGGCAAAGTTTGTCGTACGGATAAACCACAACAACTTGTGATATTTCTTGGAGCAGAGGGATCTGAATGAACGACAATAGAAGTGGGTGAGCAAAGTCCAGGCATTCGATTTTAACATCGAATATGTGAAGGGAAAGAATAACGTGGTAGCCGACGCCCTGTCAAGAAGGCTTGCCATATGTTCTCTATCCCAAATTTCGGTGGATTGGAAGGAACACCCGTTGGTTGAATACCCCAAGAATACTTTTGCCTGTCAACTGATGGATGGTCAAGTGCAGGATGACTGATACAATGTGGTTGACGACATCATTTACTACAAGGACAAAATTTATCTGGTACCTGAGTCTAAGATGAAGGAAAAGATTTTGAAGGAAATGCACGACTCTCCCTTGGCCGGACACCCGGGATACTTGAAAACCTACAGATAGATCCGAGAAAGGTTCTCTTGGAAGGGACTTAAGAATGACGTCTTGTAGTGTGTGTAGGAATGCGCCACCTGCCAGCAAAACAAATCTGAGCACACCTTACCGACCGAACTGCTGCAACCACTGCCAATCCCCAACCAGAAATGGGATAGCATCTCGATGGATTTCATTACTGGGCTCCCCAAAGTGCAAGGAAAGGATTGCATTTTCGTCATAGTTGACCGCTTGACCAAGTATGCCCATTTTTTTGCAATCCCCACAGGATACCAAGCAGTTCAAGTGGCCGAGTTTTTCTTCCGTGAGGTATTCCGCTTACATGGTCTACCGCGAAACATAGTCAGTGACAGGGATAGCCGTTTTTTGAGTACCTTCTGGATGGAGTTATTTCAGTTGGCAGGAACTAAGTTGTCGCCCAACATGAGCTACCATCCGCAGACAGACGGACAGACCAAGATTGTGAACAAATGGCTGGAGGGTTATCTTAGGAACTACGTCTCAGCTCAACAGAAGGCTTGGGTTCGCTGGCTACATTTGGGTGAACATTGTTACAACACCACCTATCACATGTCGATAGGCATGCCACCCTTCAAAGCACTATATGGTTATGAACCTTCTTCATTTGTTGATTTGGCATTGGGAGACAGTCGTGCACCGAGGGCCAAAGATTGGCTTCAGGAGAGTTTAGACATCCTGACATCTCTCAAAGATAACCTGCAGAAGGCTCAGAACCAACAAAAGATGTATACTGACCAACACCGGGTTGAGCGAACTTTTGAGGTGGGCGATCTGGTATACCTCCGACTTCAACTGTACAGACAATCCTCCTTGAAGACAAGTGGTAAGGAGAAGTTGAAGCCGCGTTTCCATGGACCCTACAGGGTGGTTCGGAGGGTGGGCAAAGTTGCCTATGAGTTGGAGCTTCCCGAGGGGAGTCGGATTCACAATGTTTTTCACGTATAATGTCTCAAGAAGGCCGTCGGGCAGCGCATCACAATGTCCAAGGATTTGCCACCCATCGACGAGGAAGGAAAACTAATTCTGGAGTCGACAGAGCTCATCGAGGTCAGAGAAAAGAGGTTGAGATCACGCACAATCAAGGAGTTCCTTGTGCGCTGGAAGAATCTACCCATCGAGGATGCCACCTGGGAAGGCGAGGAAATTCTGGAGCATCCAAGCCTGCAATTACTTGAGGGCAAGCAATTTTTGGCCCGGGAGGACTGTGATGTCCCCGATATAATTAAATAATAAATTTAATTACTTTATTGTAAGGCTCCAAATTTAATAACAAATCTTTTGGGCCCCTTATTTAATTAGATTAGGCAAGTCTTAGTTTGGTCTTGTTGGCCCATTTGTAACCCTTTGGGAAGTTTCTCGGAGCCCATATATATGGCCGAGTTAGTCTTTGTCATAGGTATGCGAATTTTTGTATTTTTCTCTATTGTGCGAATTCTTGTTGGAGTTTTGTTATCCGCCATTTCGGAGGTGAAAGACCCTCCCTATTTGGTATTTGCAGTTTCGGTGAGATTCACCCCTCACCCTATTCTGTTTTGTTTACTCGTTCCAGATTTGGCAAATCTTGAATCTCATCATTGTTTACTTTCTCCAGTTGCATATCTGTTAATCTGATATACATGCATAAGGGATTCCTAATTTTCAGAATTCATTACTTACGGAAGATCAACCCCTTCACCGCACACCCGTTGAAGCCCACTGTACGATTATACCACTGTACATCTCACCTTCACTGTACATCCCCACCATACGTCACACCTCCATCGTACATCCCCACTGTACATCTCATCCCACCGTACATCTCACCTCACCGTACATCGTCACCGTACACCCTCACCTACACCGTATGGTTCCACACCCTCACTGTGCGTAGCACCATCACCTGCAACCTCACCTCCACCGTACACCCTCACCCTCACTGTACGGTCACACCTCGTACATTCACAATCTTGCCGTACATTGACAAAGGAACATTACATAACCGCACATATATATGAGTTGACAATGAGTACATATGCACTTGCAGCCAAGTGTCAATTTGACAAACATTTGGCATACATCAAATAAGAGGGACAGCTCATTGATCTTTCATTCATAAATCAAAATAGGCTACTTTCACTAGCCAATTTACATCAAAAGCAATTCATCAAATAGACAAATAGACATGGGCACTTTCAGATTTATCTGAGAACATATGACTGTCATAAACTCTTACAACCAATTGAAAATGCAACGGAAATTTGATAATTAGAACCTGGAAATCTGTGGTGAAGAAGTGTGTGATATATGACTGTCATCAAGCCCCTTAAGTGCCAAGTCGTTCCTTATACAAGGCCGCCATTACTGCTGCAAGTGTGAAGCTCTGAGAACACACTGTAATCTGTTTCAGACATTCCAAAAGAAACCATCTTCCAACTGATCGGATTTTCCAACTATGTGACAGCGCCTATCATCCCATATGACTTTGAGCAATTATAGACTTTGGATGGTGAAAATCGATGGACTCCAAAGGGGCAGATCTGTTATAGTTCGACTTCTTCAAATAAATAACTAGACACCCCAAACACTCAATAAATTACCTCAAAAATATCGCCACACTCCCCAATGAATTTTGGTGCCCATAGATCTCAAAATCGTTGCACATGTGATGAGATATGAATCAAAATGTGGGGATCATGGTCTGCAACTTTGATAACAGCAAGACATAAGCTCTTCGATCTGCCTTGAAAACTTCTTCATAACTCTTCTACAAATCTCCCATAAGTATCGCTTAGGGACTAGATGTATATTTGCCCAAGAATATGTCTTCAATAAGGTGATTTCTAAACCTGCAAATCTGAAGCACAACCACCCAAATCTGATATGTAACTTTAATAAGCTCAAGTGAAAGGACTGATTGTCCTTCCCAATCACCATAACCTGCTATGCACAATGTGAGAAACTGAATATCTCCCACTCCCAGATGAAGAACTAGGTTTTCGTCCAGCCCTTCTACAATCTGCTGAAGGTTTCCGTCCTCAAAGATTTCACCAATGCCATGCATTAGTCATTTCTTCATAACAAAAACTCCAATCTAAGTTTGCTTTCCTTCTCTTATCCTCTTCTATTTAACCTTTTCCACAACCTGTCTCGAGACACTTTCTAGAAGGGGGTAGGTACACTTTATTTATTTTTATTGACTATTAATTATTATTTTATTTTTATACTTTAGTCACTTTTAATTAAATTAATTAAATATGAAGTCACTTTTTAATAAATAATTTATTTTAATGACTATATAAGAAATTAATTTAATTAATTTCTCCTTATAACGCCTATTAGCCAAAAGGCTAAAATTGGGGACATTATACAGTTGCGCCAAGTGCTTTTGAAGACTCTGTCGCCGATTTAGGCATCTATCCTGTACAACCGGACACAGATTACGAGACGAGATTTAAGGTAACAAAAACGGGTTAGCAAAACTAGAAGACGACATTAGCGTTAAGATTGACGATCAACGAGGTAATCGAAATTTGAAAACATTGCTAATAACAATTTAAATTTGATCGTCTGGAAGCTAAATGCAATTTGAAGTTGAAAGTCAAGTTGGTTTGGTTAACTGCTGTTCTTGGAGTGGATTTCGAAATGTAACTCTTGATTGTTAATGGTGGAAAGTTGCAAACGTTCTGGCTTGAGACTTAGTGTTTGAATGCTTTGATAATTGTATGCTGATTGTTTCAAGAATGCACTTGGAAAAGAGTGTTTTGGTGAATGTTTGATTGTTTCCTAAGGTTTAAGCTTAAATTTTCACAATTTAGTTTACAAGTCCATCTTAAGTAAAAGAAATATGATTATTTTTCAACCATGTGAAGGACGAATTTAACTTACTTGGCAGCAATATGATAGGTTGTTGACCAAAAACAGTTGAAATTTGGTGATGAAGGGAGAACCTCTTGGGCTTGACTCTTTAACCCACGCCTTATTTCTTTCACATGATTCCTCTCAAATTAACTTAACTCCTTTGCAATTTTTGGCTTCAAAAGCTAGAATGCAAACTTTGAATCTACTACTCCAAAATGCAAACTTATCATTTTCGGCTCCTAAAGGGGTTTGAGCGATTTAATATCTTAGAGTATGATGGATGTGTTTGAAAATATCGGCAGAATGAAGGTTAAATGGTGATTTAGAATTTACCTCCCTTTTCGGCTTCTCATATGATTCTTTCCTTGAATGATTTTTCGCGATTTTTCCTTTGACGGGACTATGGAAACCTATGGATTTTCGGCTTGAAACTTACTTTCGCGATTCTCTGATGCTTTGGTTATTCTCGGCTTCATAAAGGGTTTCACATGATCTAGAAAACCATTTTAAGTTTTCGGCCTTTGACTTGGTATTTCGCAAATCATATCTCTCTAATGATTCTCATATCGCGTGAGTTTCCTCCTTGATGCGTTTCACAATTTCCTTCCTCGATGATTTTTGGCCTAGAAGTATGATTTGCACGAACTTTCCTCTACTCTATTTTTGGGGAAGATGGCTCTTTTGCGAGTTTGGTTGTTCCTTTATCGATCTTTATAGAAATCTTAGGTCATACATTTTAAAATGCGAGATGATGTTAAATGAAGATAACCCCCTATGTGGATTTCAGGCTAAAAGGGCTTTTGCGCGATTTATTTCTACCTCTCTTAGCAACTTCGGTCTAAAAGCCGACTTTACAAACCTTCTCTTTTTGGCCTAAGAATTACTTTGCGAGACTTGGAGTTAAGTTTATTTTCGGGTGAAATGATTATTGCGTGAAGTGAACCTTTTGAAGTTTTCGGCCTAGAAGTATGATTTTGTGAGATTTAGTCCTTATTAACTTTTCGGCCTCTTAAGTAGTTTCGCGAGATTAGCCATTTTCGGCCAAAAGACCTCTATTGCGCTATTTAGACTCTATTAACTTGTGCTTTTTCGGGCCAAAGGGTATTTTCGGCTAATGAACCAATATTGTGAATTTGATTTGAAATATTCTTTTTCATGCTTGATTTTAGAAGTGGTTTTCGGGCTTAAAGGCCGTTTTCTGAATCTCGGCTTAAAGGCTGATTTTGAGAGCCTTTTCTTGTTTTTGGTCTAAAAGGATTTTTCGTGAGTTTTGCCCATTTTTGGCCTATAGGGCCTTTTTGCAAACTATGACCCAATTTACTTCTTTTCACTTTTCTGCCTAAGAGGCCATTTTGCGCGATTTAGTTTTTTCGGGCTAGGAGGCAATTTTGCGAGTTTTCTTTAAGTGACCTCCAACTTTGGCTTTATGGCTTGAATTTTGAACTTTTCCTAGCATTTCGGGCTAGTTGACCGAATTTCAACTTTACGTTGTAACGTTTTGGGCCTTACAGATTTTGAATTCGCCTTAGGGGCCGATTTTGGCTCTCGAGAGGTCCTAAAGACATTTTCAACTCGGCCTCAGGATTATTTCGGAAACTTTGAATTTTCAAAACCCTCTTGGTGGCTTGGTCATCTGACTTAGATGCAAAATCTTGCCTCTTTTTTCCAAGATGTAAACACTCCAGTACCTAGAACTTAGGCTAGCCATTCTCTCATCATTCAAAAATTTCTTAGCTGCTACATCTTCCTTGCGAATTACCGGAACTCCCTACTTAGAACCTGAGCAAGGACGAGACGAGAAAACAAAAAGAAAGGGGAGGGGGGACCCTGTCGACAACGGGGAGTGTGTGCAAGGCACAACAGATTGTTAGCTCAAATAACTGCTGGAAATGAAATCTCAAATACAATATTGGGCAGCAAGTCAGCCCCTTCCGCTTATCCAGCAGATGTAACAATGACAACATATATTGCCAACATTTTCTTACTTAGATCAACAAATTTCCACAAAAGCAATGGGCTTTTAATTTTTGAAAGAGAACATGAGTAATATACTTAGAATTTGTTAGGCTGGAATAGTATGTTGATGTCTTCACAAAGTCATTACCAATGGAGACTTTCGAACATTTTAAGGAAACTTTGGGTGTTACTGACCTATTGCTCGAGCCAGACCTTGGTAGTCAGGATTAAGGAGTGCTAGATTGTCATTTTGTTCATCTCAAGATTTTGAAAAATATTTTCTTCTTAATTGTAAATCTACTCTCTTTTAGAAGGACAATGCATTTATGTAATTTTTTTTGCATTTCTTTGGCTTGTTGAAGAAGCCAAGTTGTCTCTAGAATTTGCAATATTTAAACATTTGTTTTGGGGATTCTCTAGAAACTCGAAGAGTGAAGGAGAACTTTATATATGTGATAGTTTCATTTTTGTTAAAATTAGAGAATGGAGATGAATAGAATGTTATGCTGCAACATATTCATCAACAAAATTCTTGTTTTGAGTTTACATTCTCTAGTGTGTGTATTGCTTATTATCTTAGTAAAACAATATATCAGTTTTTGTTTGTTGTTGCACACAAACTTGGCGATATCTTCACGAAGTCATTACCAAAGGAGACTTCAAAAAATATTAAGGAAAATTTGGGTATCATTGAGCTATTGCTCTAGCAATAACTTGGTAGTAGGATTAAGGGGAGTTTCAGAATACCTAATCGTACCTACTCGCATTTAATTTAGATAGTCTTTTTTTTGTATCTTAAGATTTTGAAAAATATTCTGTTCTTAATTGTAAATCTCCTCTCCCTTTTTTATATTGCTAATAGTTTGAAACTATTTTTCTTATATGAGCATCAATGAGACAAATACAAGCCCTTGCAAACCCAACAAGAAGACTAATGTCAACTCCTTTCAAGCAAACACACTAGAAACCACCTCCACACTGGAAGCCAACTACAAAAGACCAAGAGTAACTACTTAAAATTCCATTATGGATATCCCTTTGGAATTTGAACTTGGGTCTCCACAATGAACTCAATGCTTTAACCAATTGAGCTCAACCCATTGGACTAAGTTTTCTCTCTTCCAAAAGGATGATGCATTTATGTAATTTGTGTTTACTGCTACAACTGGTAAATTAAATATAGAAATAATAATGTACATGACAATGCATACCAGACCCGACAGTAAAATATATCTTTATTCGCGCATGCAATTATTACAAAGAAGAGACCAGAGATGGTCAGCCAAGGATTACAATAGATCCGACAATAACGTACTACTTCCTTGGCAGTACACGACATATTTAAAGGACCCGACGATTGTCGAGAGGTACACAACCGACACATAACTACTCGTGACTGACAACCCACTTAATACAATTAATTAATACATTGTCGGATAACAAATATAACAACAGGGAATTTATGCCGACAACAATTTGTATTTACATTCCTATAGCTTGTTGAAGAAGCCAAGTTGTCCCTAGAATTTGTAATATTATAATATTTGTTTTAGGGATTCTTTAGAAAGTGGAAGAGTCAACGAGAACTCTATATATGTAAAGTCTAATTTTTATAAAAGTTGGAGAATAGATAAGAATGCTGTAACATTTCCATCAATAAAATAGGTTTTACATTCTCAAGTGTGTGTATTTGTTAGAACATAATGTTATTAGGGATCACATCCTTATAACATTTATATATAATGTTCTAATATAAGGTTATAAAACCTTATATATTATATGCTTTATAAGCATATCCCATTTGAAATAATTATAATCTAATAACTATTAGATTATTAATTATTTATGAGTGGGGGTTATTGAAAAGGTGTGACTAGTGAAGTCACCCTTCCTCCTATATTTAAGGAGGTTCTCTCTCATTTGAGAGGTGTGTGAATTTGGAGCTTTATGGCGAGTTGTATCACTATGCATATGAGGTATTATTGGCCATGTGGAAGTATTGGAGGAGTGTCCCCAGGTTCATGTCTATTTTATGATAGACTATATTTGTAAGTGTTTTAATTAAATGATGCTTTATGGGTTTTTTTAACCCGAAAGGGTTTTCCCCATGTATATCTTGTGTAATGTTTACATTTATGCATGTATGATTCTCATTTTATTTATTTTATACCTTGTTTATAATGATTAGTAGCCTAAGATCCTAATTTCTAACAGTATTTCTTATTATTTTCATAAAACAATATATCAGTATTTGTTTGTTATTGCTTTATCATCATTCTTCCCTTGATGGGGTAGTTGGGTTTATAAAATAGCAACATAGAAGGCTTGAGCTTAGACCATGTTAGAATGACATCAATTTTTAAAAGAGTATCAACTTATACCTACACATGGAAAAGATTGTAGACATCAATTCTAAAAGAGGGTAAGAATTCACATCGCCATGTCTTAATCCTTATATAGATAGCTACTTGCCCACATGGAAACCTGCACCATGCTTTGATTCCAAGCATAAAGATAGTATTGGTTCATTTCATAATATTGCATATGGAGTATTTGAACCACTAGGCCATGGAAATTTGAAACTATCAAGGTCGTCACCATAGAGAGGTGGAGATCACATAGTAATGGTGGTTTTGATGAGCTTGGATCCATAGATCCTTTTTTCTTGCAGCAACATGTGGGTTGGAAGCTTGAATTACTACAATAGACAACATGGGACAAATTGGGTCTTCTCTAGGATACTCACAATTCATTGTGGACAATCACTCTTTAGCATATTGATTTTTTTGGTGAGGGTTGGATTAGGGTGCATTTCAAATATATTACTAGAAAAGTACTATATCCCAATATCATTCTTGCTTGGTCCAATGTTCTAATTTTATGAATTGGTCACAAGGCCATGGTTCTATAATGTATATTGAGGTATGTATGAATAATGTTGAGTAGAAGTTGTCATTGATATCAAATTATGTGCTAGAAGTTGTCATTGAGGTGATTGTTGTTATTTTACCTTTGATGCATCCGAAGAGTCAATTGTGTTATTGTCATTGTCATGTTAGTGCATTTTGACTTGTGATAGTCTTATGCAGTCGCATTGATTGATATGACTATGAAATTGGCTGAAACATGAGTTGATGAAAGTGGTCCAGAAGTTTGTTCTAGAATGTTTGATATTGTTACCCAGACAATGAGCTTGTTTTGGCAATCTGTAGGAGGTTTGTATCTTCTAATGATTAAGCATTATGATTTATGATTTGAATGGTGAGTATGTCTACACAAGTATTATTAGTATCTTGTGTTTCTGGATCTCTAGTATGGGAGAAGTTAGTATTTGGCTCACTAGTTTGCTACTACATTGGTAGCAGAACCATTTTGGCAGAATGTTGTAATAGTTGATTTGAGTGTGGGCTGCTAGAAATTAAGGGTGGATTCTCTCTATGATCTGTGTGATCCTTGGTTCGTTCCGTGAGACAGGATTCTTTGTGTGGAGCCGTATGTATGGTTTTGGGCTAGACCTATTGCACATTTTATATGGCTAACTTGTGGAAGAATTGAAGCATGTGTATTTGCCAGTGATTACGTAAGGATAGAATTTTTGACCTGATTAAGCTACTCCATGAAGTGTGTGATGAGACTCCTTGCATTGGGTTATGCATGGGCTAATTAGGACCTAGCCTACTACACGTTTGATGAAATAAACTATATGGATGGCTTTTAAACTATGTAACTATGTGTAATGTCCCCATTTTTGTGCCTTACTAACCATTAGTTATTTTAAGAGGTTAGCCTATTATTAGTGGTCCCTGTAGGCTAATGTGGTGATTTTGGGGCCCTTAGAGGGTAATTCAGGTTTCTTCAATAGACACTTTGGTGTATTTTCTAGTGTTCTCCAGCTCAGTTCATCAGTTGATTCCTGGATTGCCTTCTAGGGATCATTTAGAGCTATTTGATAGGCACTTATTGTTTTTTGCAAGTCACTTGGATGTTGGGGTCCATACTATTTATAGTAAGTCATTTGGACGGTTGGAGGGTACTGTTGTGAGGTATTCACAAATCGCCCCATTGTAAATGGGGACCCCCACTTCTTTCTGCTTTCTAGGATAGTGTTAGAATTCTTAGCTATTAGCTTTTGCATTGGGCGTGTTTCACAAATGAATAAATAATTTAAATTTTACAAATGATAGTTTATAAATTATATTCAGATTTTTTTCTTTTTGTTTTTAAAAAAATAATATTTAGTTTTACCTATTCATCTCTCATATCGTGGGTATGAGATATTAATTATTATTTCATGTTTTGTCATTGTGGCAAAAGATATCGTGGGTTCAGCAGTGTTTACTGTTTAGGTTAGGAGCCAACAACTTACAACATTGGGTATAGAGTGGGAGCCAGCTGCATATCGTTTATAATCTGAGACTGAAATTTAGTTTTACTGTTACAGTGGGGTTTTGTATTGCTGAAATTTAAGGTCAGGCTCTAAATCGATACCCATATTTTCCATTTTTTATTTTTTCAAAATTTTAATTTGTTATTTGAATAATGAATTTAATGAAATGTCTGATTTTTTTATTTTGTGTATTTTATCAATTTAAACTTTGATTCAAACTCAAAACAAATGAGCAGCAGTGGGGGTGATAGTAGTAGTGAGAATGTAGTGGAACTGGTTGGGGGAAATGCAAGTGGAAGTGCTGAGAGAAGTAGTGGGCAGCAACCTGTTGTATTTAAATGCCCTCCAAAATTTATGGAAACATATGCAAAGGGCCCTTTTAATAAAACAAAACCTCTTCTCCAATATGTTACACCTAAGGGTGAAAGGAAAAGAAATCCGGGAGGGAGTAGGGTGTGGAATTGTCATGTTTGTTTGACAAATTTTAGGTGTAGCTACACGAGTAAAATCTCATTTTTTGGGTATTCCAGGCCATGGGGTCAAAGCTTGTCTAGAACTAGAAGATGAGGAGAGGATAGAATGTCATAGATTGCATATGGAGGCAGAAATGGGGAAACAAGGTGTGGCAATACCGACACCTTCTTTTGCATCTTCACAAACATCTGGGCCCATGACATCCACTATTGGTAGTAGTAGTCAAATTGAGACGGGGAAAGAGGAAGATGGGTAGTGAGAAGGGAGGGTCAGTAGAAGCTTTGTTTAATACAAAAGGACATGAAGCTTTAGAGTGATTTTTTTTTGCTAATGTCAGATTCCCATTTCATGTGGCACGTTCCTTTTTCTTAAAACAAATGGTCAAAGATATAGCCACTTTTGGTCCCACATATAGATCATAAGATATGGACTACTCTCTTGGACAAAGAGTATTCCAAGATTAATATGCTATGAAGGATATGAAACGAACGTGATGAGGACTGGTTGCTCTATTGTGATGGATGGGTGGACTAATGTTAGACATCGGCCACTCATCAATATCATTGTCACATGCCTTGTTGGTTCTTATTTTCTGAAAGCCATGCATTGTTCTAGGAAGTGTATGGATGCAAAGTTCTAGTCTAGTATTTTGAGAGATGCCATAGAGGAGGTTGGGGCTGCTAATGTTGTACAAGTGATCACTGATTCAGCACGTGTGTGCAAATCAACAAGTTTGATGGTAGAGGGAGTTTATAGGCACATCTTTTGGACCCTATGTTGTGTTCATACATTGAACAATGCATTGAAAGACATAGGAAAAATAGATTGGGTGAAGCAAGTGGTGGCAGAAGCTAGAGACATTCAAATGTTCATTTGCAACCACCACACCTCACTTGCTCTCTTTAGATCATTTTTAAAGGAGTTCCTCAAACCTGTTGAAACAAGGTATGCCATTAATTTTGTATCAAACTTTCAATTTTTTATTTCAATAAACATTGAAGATAGGTATGGCACTTAAATTTTTTATTATTTTAAGGAATGTAGGTATGCCACTTACTTCATCTTGTTGGAGAGGATTCTTGAGGTGCATGATCCTCTACATTTGATGGTCGTGAATCCTAAGTGAGCTAGATGGCGGGAATCAAACTTTACTGAAGGAAAATCTGCAAAACAAAAGATCCTTGATGACAATTGGTGGTCCACTATGGGGTAAGATATTGTGGATTTTATTATTAAATTGCTTATTGTTTTAAAAATTAAATATAAGATTGCTGATTTTTATATTCTGATTTTAATATTTTGAACTTTGCACTTGCAGATATCTTTGCTCTATCATCTCACTTATTGTAGATGTCATCAAATATGCTGATACAGACTCTCCTAGTCTTGGAGAGATATATGAGAAATTTGACAATATGCTTGGGAAGATTAAGCAAAGAATTTTGGGTAAGGATCCTAATTGGGGGTTCTATGAGCAATATATTAGGCCCATTGTGACATGAAGGTGGAACATAATGAATACCCCACTTCATATGGCAGCCTATGTAGTGAATCCCAAATAGTATACACCAAGAGATGGGAGGGTGCCTCCATGTGACGATGATGAGGTTTTAGATGGGTTCACGCGGTCCATTGATAAGATATATACAGAGGAGGAGGCTTCGATACTACGTGCACAATTCCTTGACTTCACAAATCTTCGTGGTCCTACATTGAGTAAACCATAGGCGAGGTTGGACATAGCTATATTATCCCAAAGAGATCCTATTGGATGGTGGACATGGCATGGGAGGGTTACACCACAATTGAAGTTGCTTGCCACTCGCTTACTTTTACGGGTTGCTAGTTTCTCTGTTGTAGAGAAGAATTGGTCAACTTATGGTTTTATCCACTCTATCAAGAAAAATATACTTACCTCTAGACGAGCAGAGAAGCTAGTGGTCATGCATAGTGCTTTTCGACTTTAGGATTGTCAAACTCCAGAGTATTGACAGACTCCAACTTTATGATGGGATGTTGATCCCGAAGATGTGGCCTAGGTTGATGAGGAGGAGGCACCAAAGGGATTGGTTGGGATTTTGCTGGATCAGGTGGACGTGGACCATGATAGTAGCAAAGACTCAGAGGACCCTGATTTTGATGCAATGTTAGTAGATGTGGATTAGGGGCAACATTGTACTTTTTTTTTGTATTTTGATTTTCATATCATAATTGACAATGAAACTATATGGCAGCAGTGTAGCCTTTGGGCATTTTGTATGTTATTTCTATATTATCTATTATCATATGCATATTGACAATGTGGATGAATTGAAATTCTGAGTTATGAATGCATATTGAGCATTGACAATGTTGAATGTTCAAAATTTATGTTCTAAAATGTTTTCATAGTATCATACACATGCTATATCCATGTTTTCACATGAATATAATGTATATATGCATGCTTTATCCATGTTTTCATATGGAATTTTCCCTATATTTTATATAGCCGCCCCCTTTGCTGCGCCCCCCCCCCCCCCTTCCTCAAATTTGGCAAAAAAATTTGCTGTCCCGAAAAATCATCTTGCCATCCCCTACCATCCACTACCGTCCCCATCCCGAAAACTCGGGTTAACATAGATATTTTCACTTCATAGAAAGTGACAAAGTTGGATATGGTATATGTAACTCTAAATGAGCATGGAAAAATTCCCCCCCAAAGTGATGAATTTTGGCAAATAGTTATTTGGATCTTAAGGTTAGACATCCATTATGAGTATTGGTAACAGCCATATTGTGTTGTGAAGCAATTCAAAGAAACCTTGAAGAAACTTTGTCTCTAGACTTGAAAACTTTTATCTTCCATGTGATTCCTTAGCATTGATTGAAACATTGTAACATCAACTTTGCCCAGATTGCCAAATGTATGCCATCTTTGTCAACCTTTGACTTAAACCATTTAAACATATCAACAATTGCAACCAACCAAGAGTTTAGTTTAGGCTTAAATCAAAGAAGATGTGCAATCAAAAGTACAAATTCAGAAAATAAATTGACACCAAAATAAATAAATTCTCTAATTATCATTCGGAAAGAGCTGAGAACCATTCAAAATCTAGATAACTTATTGTAGAAATTCATCACTTTGGGGGGAAAAGGTTTTCCATTTTTATTTAGATGTTTATATCAGACTTTTCTTAAGAAGTTTGCAGATGTAGAAGATGACCACCTTACTTTTTAATCAGACTTTTCTTGAGAAGTTTGTAGATACAAAAGATAACCCATTTATTTCTTTTTTTTAATTTTTAAAAGAACAATTTTTCCTTTTGTACCACAAGGGATGGCTAACCATCCTCAGGATGGTTGGGGGACGTCCAAGCATCCCCTTCCTGTCTTCGAGATGGTTATCCATCTTCAGATGTTTCCACTAAATTTGGGGATGTACAAGAAACATTTCCAATTAATTTTGCATTTTTTGGGATGATCGAGGACGTTTCCGAGGCATCCTTGAGTCTCCCAGACGTTTCCACCCTGAGATGGTCCAATTTTTGCTGGGTACATATCCTCAAGTAACATAGGCTACAAGCCATAATATCGGACAGCAAACATAATGATCTTTATTCTAGTAATAATGTTTTGTGTAAGAAAAGGAAAGAGAGGGCATACATCCCATCTTCTTGTCTTCTTGTCCATTGGTTTTTAATAATCTCACAACCTAAAAGGTCCTAGAATGATTGCTTTATCTATAAACAATTCTTACCCTTTCCCTTTAGGGACAAAATTGGGAAGCCTTAAGAGTTGAGTGACTATTGCTTCTATACTCTACCCATTTCCAACCCATTTCTGCTCCTACAAGGTTAGTGTTTTTTGCCCCTTGCCAATTTATTTTAAAATGGAACATGTGCTTAGATTGGCCATCATTGGGCCAACTGCCAATTGCCTAGTTCTTTTTCCTAGAAGCCCAACTTGCACATAGACCCACTTGGGTAGCATTAGTTAGTTAGCCCTCTTATGTGTTAATTTGTTGCCTATTAGAAGATTAGCACATATCCACTCATTGTTTTAGATGCCCATTTTGCTTGTTCCTCATTGGACCCAATCCATTAGCATTGCTAGCCATCTGTCAACCTTGCCATTCTCATTCTACCTGTTTACAACTTCAAGTTGACAATTAGCAGAGAACAAGGGAGTTGAGGATAGTCTCTTCGTTAATGAATTTTCTTCAGTATGTTCATATTCTTTTCTTTATCAGACACTCACTAGGCTATTTTCTTACCTGCTTATTGTTGAACACAATTCTTTTATTGAGAGAGTGGTGGGGAGGGGGAGGGGAGGGGGGTTGAATCAGTAGAAGATGTAAAATTCTAATGCTTAACCAATTAAATCTTTTGTTGAACTTAAAAACCTTAAACTGAAATCTGAAATGAAATCAATGAACAAGAAATACATGGAAAACCAAGATGGGAAAAACCGCTGTGAGAAATGTTGCTAGAATCTATTGTTCTAATCCAGCCTCACAGTTGAAATACTTTACAGTTTACAAAGTTTTAGGGCATTGTTGATGTGTCTTTTGTACACGACCAAACACAGAATAAAATACCTAAAGGTACCTTATCCTCTCTTGAATAAAGCTTCCCCGAATGCTGAAGATCTCACAGAAGGATCAATCGGAGTAGCTCCAAGGTTCTAATTGTAGGTTCTCTACGTGTGGATAAGCTCTTGCGGTATGATGTGATTTTGTTGGAATCACAAGGGGACTTACATTCGATGACCTGAGCGTCTGATTTGCTTTGGATATCACTGGAACGTGGGTCTTTATTGATCCTTGATTTTTAAAAAAGGGAAAAGGATAAGGGTTGGAGAAGAATCTAATTCTAACACTAAGAATGTAGGAGCAATGGATGACCTTTGATGAAACTTTAACTAAGTCTTGCTTTGACATGCTAGGATCATCTCCACAAGGTTAGTGCGATCTTCTAAGGAAAGCTTTATGATGTTCAGATCACCGCTACAAGCATAGACACTGTCAGGTTGATGCATATCAATGAAGAAGTGATAATTGAAGTTAAGCTTAAGTTGAATTATTCCAGTTGACTATGCAAGGCAAGTTTGCAATTAACAAACCGTTAATAGTATGGATATACAAATTTCACCATTGATCATACAAATTTCTTCCATTCATCTAATGACATGAAATTAAATTTGAGAAGTATAGAGACCATGCAAATTGTAGAATCGACACATAGAATTCACCATTTTTTCAATGAAGTTTACATATCTTTTGCAACAATGTTTTGGCAACAATCTTTGCGTTCTCTTTCTACTCTACTCTAAAATGCTATCTACTATTGAGCTACTAATTATTGACTATCTCTCTTTTGCTAACTCCTAACTATTCTCTATTAACCCTTACAAATGAAGAGCCAGGGCTTTATATAGAGAACCCTTTACAAATTGATGGCTTTGATTGACTTAGAATCAATGGCTAGGATTACAAGATAGAAACCCTAATTAGGGTTTGTTATAACAAACTCCCCTAGCCAATGAGAAAATTACATTCCAGGAGTGAGGACCAATAGGAAGCAGGGGTAGGCACACCGAAGTTTGTGCCGTCCCTGATAAATTTGGTACATTGAATCTGGACATGCTAAGATGGACCTATCCGACTGGAGGAGCTGTGACTGGGATGCCACCTTGTCTGACGTTTGTGTCTTGGTCGATGCTCCTCTGTCCTTGATGTGATGCATGATGTACCTCCTTTACTCCCATGTGCTTGATGAGGCTTCCTTACTGTCAAGTCTTCTTTCTCCGGTAGCATACCTCGCCTTGAAGTGTTGGTAGGGTCATTCTTCTATGTCATCATGTGGTAGAGTGATGTCTTGAGGCTAGTTTGCAATTCCTCGAACACTTGAAGTCTTCCAACGCTTTCAAATTTACTACTTAATAACTTGAGCACCAACCCAATATTCTTAAGGCGCCAACCATAAGAATGTTACAAATCAAATGAATTATTACTGTTCTCAAATCTAAAATATACTCAACAACAAATTGAAAAAGATGTACAAGCAAAATGTTACAAATAATGCAGTCTTCAGATTCCTTGAAAAACTTTATACTTGATAAATTTAATGATCTGCAAACAAAGTCTGAGAACTGATAGCCTCCTTCTGATTTCCTACTAACACAGACTCAAGCCAATAATATTATCATATCTCACTGTATGAAAATGACTGATCTGAATTACACTTCAAAACATTGTCTCTGCAAATTCATTTATAATACTTGTCTTTTTACAGCAGATTGCCTACTCATAGCACTTTCCAACTTATTGATCTTCAGAATAAATTTCCATGTCAACAATCTCATACATCACTCAAGCTATCCATTTGGTCTTCTATTAATGTTGCACACTTAGACTTTTTTTTCATACATGCTCATTCACCCTTCATTAATCTTTACACTCACACGATCTTATTGCTCAGCCTTAATAGTAATGTAAATCCACTCACCACTCAGATTTCTCTTAACTGCAGAGATACTTTACATATACATTACTAATGCTCTTTTTGCATCACGATTGCTTTCTAACAAATAGTGTTCTCTTCTGTTTATAATGATATCTATACAGACCTAATCGACTCATCCAAACATATATTCTTCAACCTCCTTTTTTTTTTAATATGGATTCCACACACCACATTTATAATCATCCTTCAACTATCGATTAGGTATAGATGGTTACAAACATGTTATAACTTACAACTGACTCCATTTATAACTTACAACCGATTCATAACAAATGCAATTCTTTTAACAAGTTTATGAAAAGCGATACACTTCACTTGTAGTAGCGGTGAGATTGTGATGTAACTGCTAATGACAGATGTCATTCATAACCAATATTAATCTCTGCTGAGAAACATATAAATACTTCTGTTCCATACATTATAGTCTATTGAAAATAACAGTGAACTACAAAAAGATGTCATCTTCTGAATCTCTACACAAATAATCATGCAGATAGCACGATGTCCATTTGCAACAATGTCCATACAAAAATAATCTATACATAGAATGTGTATTTGCAGCGATGTCCATACACAATGAATCTCTGTCATTCCATTGCATTTGTAAGTCTGCACTTCAACATTGATCCTAACTTCATTTGTAAGTCTTTGTTCTGCAACTCAACATTTATATGCAAATATCTGTTTGATTTTGATATCAACAACAAGTTTGCTAACAATCTCACCCTTTGTCATTGATGGCAATACTCTAATCTCTTCACTTTGAAAAGAATCCGCAAATTCAACTTCAATTTGCATCAACAAAACAAACTCCAGTCTGTTGTGACGTTTTCACACATCGGCCCATTGCAAATGGGGACCCCCATTTTTTTCTTCTTTCTAGGGTAGTGGTAGAGTCTTTTGCTATTAACCTTTGTGTCGAAGAAGCCAGTGGGTCAAAAGTTAACCAAGTCAAGTTTGTCTCTTTAGGATTAAGTGAAGTCAGTCAGTTATCAAGGCTTTTGAAATGAATAACCTATCTTTTGCTTGCAAGGCTAGGGATGAAATGCTAAATTTGACTAAGTATACGAAAATTTCCATTGCTCCCTCAATGGAGCGAATTGCCTTCCTTTGCTCTTCCATGGCATTGACAGTCACTTCCTTGACCTCATAGAAGTAAAATGTGAGATGTGAACTGAGGTGTCGAGTGAGGTATCAATTCAAACAAGACTAGTGAGGAGGTTTGATAGATGAATCCCTTGGATGAAATTTCACCAATTATACAAAATTTCCTTGTCATCCAAGAGGGTTGATTGCATTTGATTGAGAGGCAGGCTGCAAAGGCAAAATTTAGCTAAGTATGTGAAAATTTCCATTGCCCCTTGACAAGAGCGAAGTCACTTCCTTTGCTCCTTGGCAGGAGCGAGGTGACTTCCTTTGCCAATGGAAGGGAGTGAATTTCCTTCCTCTACCTTCCACGGGGTCCAAAACATCTTGAATTGTGGTATAATGTCTTTGTTTAAGCAATGAATTTGATTCTTAACCAGCAATCTCAAAATTTGGCTAAGTAGGTGCAAACTTCACTCACTTCCTTTGCCAATGGAAGGGAGCGATGCCACTTCCATTGCCAATGGAAGAGAGCGACATGACTTCTTTTGCATGCACGAAGGGGATTTAGTGAACTTGAATGAATGGAACACAAAGTCAAGCTTTTCTAATGCTTCACCTTTGCTCATTGGGAGGATCAAATTGATGGAATGATGCTGAGAGTTTGAACTTCGCTCACTTCCTTTGCCATTGGAAGGGAGCGAAGTGACTTCCTTTTCCAATGGAAGGGAGCGAAATCACTTCCCTTGCCAACGAAAAGGAGCAAAATGGCTTCCAAGGCGCTCATTGAAGATACTTTGATGAGTTTATACACATGAAGACTTAAAACCTTAAGGCTTGAATTGATGAAAAGGGATGAATGGATGAAAAAGTTGCTAAGAGCAAGCTGGATGGCTGCTTCGCTCACTTCCTTGCCAATGGAAGGGAGCGAACTTGCTTCCTTTACCATTGGAAGGAAGTGAACTTTCATCCTTTGCCAATAGAAGGGAGTGATTTTCCTATAACCACGCCCAACATCATAAAGAACAACAGGTTCAACCTCAACATCAACAATAAGGACTTGGAAGACGATAGCACAAGAAAATCAGGGATGATATGTAGGTGATCAGACTTAAAAGAGATAGTAAACTCAGGCCTAAGGATGTGAATCACAACAAACATAACCAGTATCATGCATTTTAGTCCTTAAGTGATCATTTCCAGATTTTAGGAGAACCTTGAGAAGTTAACCTCATAATTTAAATGATGTAATTTTGAGATGTAGGTGATCAGACTTAAAAGAGATAGTAAACTCAGGCCTAAGGATGTGAATCACAACAAACATAACCAGCATCATGCATTTTAGTCCTTAAGTGATCATTTCCAGATTTTAGGAGAACCTTGAGAAGTTAACCTCATAATTTAAATGATGTAATTTTGATATGTAGGTGATCAGACTTAAAAGAGATAGTAAACTCAGGCCTAAGGATGTGAATCACAACAAACATAACCAGCATCATGCATTTTAGTCCTTAAGTGATCATTTCCAGATTTTAGGAGAACCTTGAGAAGTTAACCTCATAATTTAAATGATGTAATTTTGATATGTAGGTGATCAGACTTAAAAGAGATAGTAAACTCAGGCCTAAGGATGTGAATCACAACAAACATAACCAGCATCATGCATTTTAGTCCTTAAGTGATCATTTCCAGATTTTAGGAGAACCTTGAGAAGTTAACCTCATAATTTTGTTAGAGGTTGATTTCTGTTTTCTTCTCTTGCAGGTATGATTGCAAGGGAATACGAAGGAAGCATAAATATGAAGGAGAAGCATCAAAGACGTGTTCTACACACTCAAAGCAAGAGATTTTCTACATTCCAAGGCGACTCAACACCTTCACAACTTCAAGGAAGGCAAATTCAGGACATTCAGGAAGGAGGATAACAAGAGGAATCTAAACTCAAAACAAAGGATTTTGGAAATACACCAAGGAATTCAAGTCAAAGACAAGAACTTTCAAGATCAAACAACAGATTGAGGTGGCATCCTAGTCATCACTCTATCAATCAGAAGGTTTCACATCAGCATGTCTAGATGCAATGCACCTGACTCATCATATGGAGGCACAAACTTCGAGATACCTACCCCCATTTTCTATTGGTTCACATTCAATATTGAACCTAAATGTAATTTTCTCATTGGTCAAAGGGAATTGTTTTAACAAACCCTAATTAGGGTTTCCATCTTGTAATCTTGGCCATTGATTGTGAATCAATCTGAGCCATTCATTGTAAAGAGCTATCTATAAAAGGCTCAAATCTCCTCATTTGCAAAGGTTAATAGGAAGCTAATAGCAAGATAGATAGATTAGAAGTTAGGATAAAAGGAGAGACTTGAAGAATTGTTGATATTTTTGCCATTGGATTAATAAAGACATTGAATTGTGGTGTTTTCTATTCAATCTTTGAAGCATTTACATGATTGTGTAATGTCCCCTTCTCAGGAAGGAGTAATCAGTGGTCCATTGGCCTATTCCGGAGACCCGTAGGCTGATTGGAATGAGGAATTTGGGTTTCCTTTTTTTTAGGAGGATTCTTTGTAGTTTTCAGGGATGTTCTAGTTGGAGTTTGGTAGAATGAACAGGGGATTCCTTCTGGGTTTTTCGAGAGCTTCACGGTGGTCTAACATGCATTCTGTTCCGGAGTGATTTCTGAACTTACAATTTTTAGTAAGTTGGTGGTAGTTGACTGGATTTTGAGGTTTTTATGGGCTTTTCGAGCTCCTTCACAGGGTTCGACGAGCATGTCTTTCGGAGATGTTTTCATGGCTTACTATTTTTAGTAAGTGTGAGTTCAAGCAGTGCTATTTTTGGCAGTCTTGAGCAGAGTTCCGATCCAGTTCAGATTAGTGTTTTCTGCACCTCTGTTCACATGGTTGATTTGGCAACAATCATTGGTTGATTTTAATTGCTAATTAAATATTATTACTTTATTCTAAAGTTTAATATTTAATTATTTCACTTATTATATTTTGAGGAATGACTTAGGAAGGAGAATATTGTGTTATTTATCCTAAGTCCGATTTTATTTCCCAAGTCAGGTGGGCGTCCAAATAAAGTCATTTTTACACTTAATGTTATTTCCTCAAGTTCGAACTTATGCACCTTGTTAAAGTTCGACTAGGGAGGCTGAAAAGTGGGACGCCATGTCTTGAGGAGCACATGAAATGAAATGAGGTGAGTTTCATGTGAGTTTGGGCGCCATTTACATTGAATTTCAGAGGGAGAAATCTATAAATACAACGGATGGGCTCCTTATTTGCTTATCTTGAAGAAATCATATTGTTATGTTGCCGGAATGGTGAGTGAACTTGAACTTCGGAGTTGTGGCTCCCTAGTTTAGCCAGTTTCGTACTTGAGACATAGTACCTAGCTGAGTGTTGGATTGTTGGTGAAGTTTTCAGTGTGCATTTTCAGATTTCCAGTGTGGTGTGGTTTTCTAGTGTGGTGTGGATTTCAGTGTTGCTGAGTTTTTGGTGTGGCTGAAGCGAAGATTCGATCATATCTCCCTGCCGGTGCAATTGATCATTCTAGGTAATAGCTCGTTCGAAGCGTATTTGGAGGGCGATCATTCTTCTATCGTGGCGTTTCTTTTGGTGTGCTTGTTGATTTTTGGTTGCAAATCGTATTTCTGCCACTGGTCGTACCATTCCTGGGCTGCCTTGGGTTGCGTGCCGGTTGTTTGTGGTGTTCGTGGTGCAGGTTTGGAGTTCTTATTGCATCGCCTTAGTTATAGTTTTCATTTGCTTCCATTTTTGTGTCATTCCGAGTTGTTTTGGGTGAGTTATGAGCATATTAGTGAATTTGGTAGTGGCTGTTTTCTGCGTGTTACACGGACATCAGATTGTAATTTCAGTTTTGTGGTTATTGGTGTGTTATTTCTTTGTGGGTGGGTTTGAGTTTGTTAGTTGTGATAAGTTTAGAGATATTCAATAGTATTAGACAACATAATCTCTCTTTCCTATGCATTGCATCTCTTATTGTAAGGCTAGTTAGTAGTACTAACATCCAATTTTGGATTGTAAAGCATACCTTGCTGAAAAGTGGAAGAGGTTGGCTTGCTGCCTACATTTGATATCTGTAATCTTGTCCCCCCGTTGCATAAGCGGTAGAGTGATATTTTGTTTGTAATGGTCCTCCTGTTGCATAAGCAGTTGAGTTGAGCTTTGTTGTAAGTGTTCAATCCTCCCGCTGAAATATTGCGGTTGAGTGATTCGTGCTTGAGTGTGTTTGTTTACTTGGCTGGTTTACTGCCAAGTTCCCTTGTTTTACCTGCTGGAAAGTGGATGGGGCTGGCTTGCCGCCCATTATTGTAATAAGCATTTATCTGAAGTTGTATCTAACGATCCCTTGCCACTGTATGCTTTCACCCTCCCAGCTTGGGCTCTTGGTGAATAAAAGGTGTAGGGTTCTTTCTAGCTGGTTTTGGATTTCTTTCTCTAACCCTAATGGGTATGGTTGTGTTTGTAATCTAAAAATAAAAAAAATTAAGGGGGATATTTTAGATTGTTCATCTTCTCAAATCAAGCTTTAGATTTTGTTTAAGTATTTAAGTTGAATGTTGGATTGTTGTGTATGATTTATGGTGGAACTCTTAATCCATACCACTAGCAATTTGTTGATTGCAAATTTGCCTTACGTGGTCAATTGGAATCTTTGAAGTGCTTTAGTTCAATTTTTATTCAATCATTGATATGCATTCAATTGATGGTGTCTATGCTTGGTAGATTTGAAAATCATCTAATTTCCTTAGAAGCTTGCATTAGCCTTTGTGGAGTTGTTCTTGCATGTCAAAGCAAAGACTAATAGAGTTTCACTAGAAGTCATCCTTCATCTTTGCATTCTTAGGCATAACATAGTCTTCCTAAACCCATCTCTTTTGCCTTTTTTTATTTCCAAGCTAGTAGTTAGAATCTAAGTTCCAAAAATTCAAGCATTCAATTATTCAACGTAAGTCTCGTTGATGTGTGTTTTAGGCACATAACATTACAGAATAAATTACCAAGATAATTTACCCTCTCTTGAACAAAATCACCTCAGATGCTAAGAATGAGATCAACTAAAATGATTCCAAGGTTTCTACATGTTAGGTCTTGACGAGTGGGTAACTCAATGGTTGATGTGAATTGCTGTGTTCACTTGGGGACTTACGCAAATGTTTGGATTATCATGAATGATGCGAAATAGGTGTGCTGACAACTTAAGATTTATCAATATGGCTCTGGATTTACTTCTTACTAAAAAATGGGCAAAAGGAATAGGGTTCAGGAAATCTATTCTAAGCCTAAGAATGTAGGAAATGATGAATGGATTTAGTGGAATCAAATCAGGCAAGGTCTCACAATCAGGTATTGACACAAGCTTAGTGCAATCGTCTAAGGTATACTTAAAGATTTTCAGGCTATCACCATCAAACGTTGACACCATCCAAGTTGATGCTTGTCAAGGGACGAGTAATAGTTGAAGTTATGCTTACTCAAATTCTAGTTGACCACACAAGGCGCACTTACCAACGACAAGAGGCTAGTGATATGGATTAAGGATTTCACACAAATGAATTCAACGAATCTTCCACTCAATCTAACATACGTGAAAATAAATTCTAATCTAAATTCAAATCTAACATGGAGGAATTGAGAACCATGAATGCAAATACAACACTTGAAGAGCAAAATCACCAACAATTGAACAATGATTAGGATTCAAATAGCTGCAGCATATACCAACAATTCTACAAAAACTCTCTCTTACAAATGAGAGACAAGGAGGCATATATATAGTCTCTTACAAAATGGATGGCCAAGATCGATCTAAGATCAACGACCGAGATCATGCCAACAAAACCCTAGAATTGCCCTAATTAGGATTTACATAAAAAATGGTGCCACCAACATATGGCCCAATGAAAAGATACCTAGTCATCAAATATGAAATCTTCTAGAAGATTCCTCCCTGCAGCTCTCTCTCTCCTAGCATACTCCAAGAATCTAGCCAATATTGAATCTAACTCCTCCATGGGAATGCTAGGCAAGGTATCTTGTTGTAAATCAATCACGTTCATTGAGTCCGAGCAAGCATTTAAAGTGTTCTCCCATTCTGGCATATGAGCTTTTGCGAACTATGAACATGAATCAACAAAGAGACCAAGTCATCTATCCGACTCTTCTTCAAAGAGTCCAATTGGCAAAAATACATAAATTTCATCTTGTCTCTTAATTCGGCTAAGTGTAAACCACTAGCATCACTAACATCAACACCCAATAATTCCTCAATCGAGGCAAGGATCTTCATCTGAATGTCTTGAATTAATCCTTCCATCTCCATACAACTCGACTGGGCGGTCTCGTAAGTTGATTTCTTCACGGCTAATGAACAATACCAGCCATGGAAATCATATCTGTTTCCACTGTGCTCAATGTTCTCGCTGACCAAGGTGAAATTAGGAATCTTCTTCAAAGCCTGGAGGCGTGGATAGTCTTGTCTTGGATAGGTCGGAATTTTTCCCAAAATCCCTCCAAATATTGGATTCTGAATACAAGCCCTATTGTCCTATCATATGCATGGACAAAATGAGTAAGGAAATCATCTGCTTGCTTTCTTGCGCTCTCAATCCACTTTTCTACCTCCGAGAGTGTACCTCTCGCTACCTCATAGAGTGAATGTATTCCATGGTCAACTGCAATAGGGGAAATAAGGGTGGGATTTACACGCCTTGTCCCTGCAATATACTCTTTGAGTCTAATATTCTCTTCTCTATACCTTTCTTTCTCCGCAATCTCTCTGTCTATCCTTTCATCAATTGCTTTGAGGTTTTCACCAACCTCTTGAAATTCTTGCTTTTTGGATGTACAACCAAGGGCAACTGAAGTGATATGGAAATCCATAGGAGTAGCAATGTCCGCTGTCACGCTTGCAATAGGAACAACAATCTACGCAATCTATAATCCTGTCTCATCTCTAGCTATATGCGACAAAATCTCCGCTCTCTTGGGTTCCTTCTCTTTAGCACTCCTAGCTAGGTAGTCATCAATGTCGTCAATAGGCTATACCTCTATCATTTATTTACTTTTCTCCATACTTCTCATCAGCCATTCAGGAATAGCGGCCATCTCCATACCATCATCGAGACATATTTCTTGATCAAGTCCTCTCAATGCCGAGATAACATCCTCATTATCACCAAGATTATCCCTGGTCCAATCATATACCTCATTTCCCAAACTAACTTCCAAAAGGACAGTAGGGGATTCCGGCTGATCATTATTCTCATCAGAAGGTGCAGATGTCGCTGTGGCATGGAATTCTTGGATATTCTCTGGTAGTATCACTGTGTTGGAACATTGTTGAATCTCCTTGTTTTGTTCTGCTACTTCAATCACTTCGATTGATGAGACACTGGGAGGGGGTGAAGGAATGATAGGCAGAATGATAGTCTTTTGTTTCTTCTTCACCTCCTCAATCTTATTCCCTCTGGCCTTGACTTCTCCTGGCGTGTTCTTCCTTCTCTTGGGAGCTTGACTCTCTTCGTCTGCATGAATCCTGACATCACTGACAATCCTCTGATCATCCTCGGAAATAGACTCTTCCGGTTTCATCCTTTCATAAGTGAAGGGAACACCCATGTCAACTAACTTATTCATCTGTATATCCACCCAAATGTGGGAGAAACTCAAGACCTCTCTCATCAATATATTCAGGTCGATCTCTTATGACTTTGACCAATTTGGCAATAGGATTGCCTTCTTCATTTCACTCTCATACTGTGGATGTGTATGATCTCTATCATCTAATACTTGATCAGGAATGAGG
Source organism: Cryptomeria japonica (assembly GCF_030272615.1). Classification (NCBI taxonomy): domain Eukaryota; kingdom Viridiplantae; phylum Streptophyta; class Pinopsida; order Cupressales; family Cupressaceae; genus Cryptomeria; species Cryptomeria japonica. The sequence continues at coordinate 59,987,352 of NC_081407.1, read as the reverse complement.
AAAAGTCCACACTTCCTCATGAAATCCACTGACATTTTGGACCACATTCTTCTCTTCACTACTTGCTCGTCCATCAGGTTAGCCCAATAATCTTCTATGTCAATTTTGTGAGTGAACTTCTCTCCCTTGATCCTTCCGACCTTCTTGTCTGGATCAAATCTTTCTCTTTTCTTATATGTAGCAAATCGGTAGAATGCAAGCTCCTCACTTGCAGTGCTGGCGGCTATGGCGGACTGGCAAACCTCTGACATCTTCCCAACTGAAATAGGGAATGTCATGCCTGTCCTGTGCTTCTCTCTCTAAATAACATCGAACTCTAGAAGCTGCTTGACCACTTCCAACAATATCATTCTGTCAGTCGGATACCTAGGAAGTCTGTAGGGTTTAGATTGAAACCCATGAATCTTGAGGTATGTGAAAGTGGGAAATTGTATATACCACGATCCATATTTTTCTATTAACTCTGTTGCCTCCTTGGACAATCTTCTATGGGTTCCGCCTTGCAGCATCTGTGTGATGTACATAGTGAATGCATCATTCACTCTCTTATAGTCTTCAATTCTATACATGCTCAGCTGGGGGTAGCATTCATGACTCTGGAATTGTCCTTGCCCATTCCCAATTTCACCTTTGCATATTAATCCTTTGTATGAAACAAACCGTGCAAGCAGGTATCCCAGGTAAGAAGTCACGACGAATGACTTGGATCGTTCTACATTTTTCAGCTGAAAATCCAAGTTGTCACTTATAATCTTCGACCAATTTATTAGTGTTCCTCTCAAACAATCCCAAATGAAGTAGAACATCCATCCATCAAATATTGCTCCTTGCGACATCCCCATCACTTTGTTGAGTAGGAATATCAAATCACTATACTCCTCCTTGAAATCTATGCACATGAGTGTCTTGGGAGCCTTGGAATGATGAGACCTAGGCTCAATCATCCACTCTTTGTTAATTAAATTCTTGCATACACCCATCTTCTTCGTGTATCTTTTTGCATAATCCTCCTTGGTCACATCCTTCATGTCCGTTCCGCGTGGAATCCCAAACACCTCTGCAATAGCATCCTCAGCAAGGTAGGCGATGACAACGCCCTTAGGAGTCTTGATCATTCTTGTGAGCGGATCGTAACATCGTGCACACTCCAGGATAAGTTCACTGCACTGTACGGACTGTGGAAATCCAACGGCATGGAAAATGCCACTCTTCATAATGTTCGCATAGGCTGGGGAAGGAACTTGATCTCTGACTCCGAACATCCGACGTTGCATTTGGTTGAAGTCTAAGAAATGCATGTTTGTATCTGTGATCTCCTTGCATTTGGATGAAATTCTGAGCTCTGGATAAAATCCAATCTCCAGCATCTTCAATAATTCTTTCCTTTCCTTATATCCAGACTTTGACATCGCACCTGTATGAAGCTCGAAGTTAGACTTAGGAAATTAAATAATGCTCTTAATAAAATTCCTGATTTTCTAAAGATTTAGCTAATTTAGAGCATGGAGTCAGGAAAATAATCCATACACTTGGTAAATTTTAACAATTAAGTTCAAAATGTGACAACACTAAGGCATGGAAGCCTTCCATAAAAATTCATGAATACCTCCTTATGCTTAGAAAATATGCAAGTTAAAATGCAAAAGAGTATATCGGACTAATGATGACTAAGGAAAGGTGTGAAAGATTGTGTTTTCACACAATGTATGTCTGAAGACATCTTCTGCAGTCAACAATGGAGGTCAACAATTTTGAAGACAACCTGAAAAATCAAACTTTTAAAACATGTTGCAATCTTAAAAAATGTGCATAACCTTGATAAAAATCAGTTCTAATGATGAAAATAATCATATTTAGGAATGTAAGTGTGGCTAGTAAAAAATTAAGACTTACCAGCACCTTGCAAAGTAGTTAAAAATCCTTGAAAATGATGAAAAATGGCTAAGGAATCAGCTCCAAGCAAAATCGACTAAGTCGTTAGGTGGCTGGAAATGAAAATTTCTGAAGACAACCGCCTAACAATGGAGTTTTCAGACCTGCAACAGCGATAAGATGGTCTGAAAATGCACAGAAAACTCCACAAAATACCTCCAAATGCAAATCGCCTAAGTTGGACTTGGCTGGGCAATAAAAACTTAAGTCTGAAAATTAATGGGCAACCATTAATGGAGGTCAAATCTGAAGCAAACCTCAGATCTGAAGTGAATTAGCAGGCTGGAAATAATGGCAGCCACCAAGAATGCATGAAAATCCACCAAAATGTGGCACAAAACACCTCCAAGCAAAATCGAAATTTGTGGCACAAAACACCTCCAAGCAAAATCGAAATTCTCCCAACTATGGCGCCATACTAAAATTCTGAAAATATCATCTATGGCAGCCTTGATCTGCAACAATGGAGTTTTGGAACAACAGGCAAAAAATGGAGGAAAATATCGCCCGAGTCTCCAAACACAAAATCGCCACTTTTCACCAAAAATCGCCAAATTTGGAAAAATCGCCAAACTTAGCAAAAATCGAAAGTTTGGAACTGGTTTTTAATGGCAGCAAATGGGAATAGATCAGCAAGCTGGAAAAAATAGAGGAGGAAAGAATCCTCAACCCAACACTTCACTTCAATCACTTGCTAAAATTCACCCAACTTGGAGAAAAATCGCTTTTCATGGAGACACCTGGCAGATTTAATAATAAAATAATGCTAAGGTTCCTCTCTTATACTTGCTTTTACCTCTCACTTTCACCACACAAGCAATGTGGGATAAAACACTTCCCAGGCATGGAATTATCCTTAACGTTGTCCGCACTTTAGTCCGCACTCCAGTCCGCATTCCTGGTGGAAAATCGATTGCAGTTTGGATAAATCCTGACACTTAGCCAAATTTTAGCACTCCTAGGGGAAAATCGATCCAGCTATGGATAAACAATGGGGAAAAATAGTAGCCAGTATGGATTCCATGGGAAACCCATGTGTAGTGTGGATTTTGAGTGGGGGAATGGGTTGGGTAGTCTGGAATGTGAGGGGAAAAACGCCTGTAGCATGAAATTTGACCCTTTAACCCTTGGAATATGGATTTCCCTTAGGATTTTATTATTTTAACCACTCAAAATCACTTAAAAACATTAAATTTAAATTGGACTTAAGCAAATTTTCCAAAAATATGAGCAAAACGCTAGGAAAATATTGGAATAAAGTGCGAAATCATCATAAATAATACCTTAGGAGCGAGAAAACAACTCTAAAAGGTCTGGCAATACCTTGGCACTTTAAAATCACTGATGTGCGTGTTTAAAAACATGTCAATGCTCAAAAGGTCAAACACTTAGACAAAACTTAGGATCATTAAAATATCAACGTTTGCAACTTGATCTTGTAACTTCAAAAACCCTAGACGACACTAGGCATGATCAAAACTCCGAGACTCGGGCACGGGAAACGCAAAATTGCCCACTAAGCAGCCAAAGCCCTAACCTAACAACGCAGAAAGCAGGAAAAGAGGGGGTCCCCGCCAGCAATGGGGCGATGTGTGAAAAGGTCACAACAAGTCCCCTTGGATTAACGATAATCACAACGACCAACTGTGCTTATCCACAACTCGTGACCCGATATTAGAAACCTTGGAGTCTTCCACTTGATCACATTGATTAGCATTTGGGAGGACTTTGCTCAAGAGAGGATAAGATATTTTTGGGTATTTTATTCTGTGTTTGATTGTGTCTAAAAAACACATCAACACAGTCTACAATCTGCATCTTCAGTCTGAAATAACAAAATTTCAATCTACAATTTGTATTTGGAAAAAACTATCTTTCTCCCCCTTTGACATCAATGACAAAGGATGAAAATAACACTCCACCATCCAAGGTTAAAAGATAAAAACAATAACATGCTCCCCCTCAAAAGATGCAAGCATCTTTTAAAAATAATTGGAGAGAAGAAGAAACCAAAACCTTGAGCTTCTTTTTATGCCAGAGCCAACTTTGATCAACTTTTCCTAACAAACAACAACTTTTACCTTTTACCTTTCTAAGATCATAAACATTGCTTTTTGTTCTTTTCCCTTCAACAATCAACCTTCCTAAATTGATTTCTCTGATTTCACACCCTTGAGCATTAAAAGTTACCATGTATCCATTGTCACTCATTTGACTAACACTCAGCAAATTATATTTTAATCCTTCTACAAAACAAACATTATGTGTTTCTACTGAACCATTTATGCTCAAAGTTCCCTTACCATGAATTTGTATTGATCATCTATCACCAAACTTTACTGGGTCACCATTAAAATTAGTAAAAGTAGTGAACTTACTCTTATCACTTGTCATGTGATTTGAGCAACCGCTGTCTGTTATCCAAAGGTTCTGTCTTTTCGTATGCAAAGCAGTCTGAACAATCATGGATGTCTTCTCCTTTTTCCATACTTTTTCTACTTTATTAAAAATCTACTATCAATCCTTTTTTGTTTTGCAAAATTCATGTGATAGTTCATTGCAATATGACCAATATTCTGACATTTAAAACAGATAATGCTGAAATCTTTTAAGGAATCAAAAGGATTTCAACTAACAAAACTAGTTTTCCTTCTTGATACTACTCTACAATTAACTGCTTTATGACCAAAGTAATTGCAGAGATTACAATAACCATAAAAAGGATAAAACCTATTTATTGTCATTCTTCTTGTGGAAGGATGCCACTGAGAATGCCTTTTCTGTCTCTGAACCTTAACAAATCTATCCACATTTTCCTTTTTGTTGAGAGTATTATTAGAATTTTTGCCTATTTAAAAACCTAGACCAGATTTAACATTGTTTAACCTTTGCTTGGCTAACATCTCATCTAACAAATCAGAACCCTTCTCAAACTTAACCTTCCTATCAGAAACCATATTTAATTGTTTAAGTTCATAACTCAACGATACTACTTCACTTTCTAACCTTAAAACACTTTTTAGGTTTTAACAAGAGTTCAAAACTAATTACCTCCTTTCGCTTTTTACCTTCTTCATTTTCAACCTTGAGATTAATAATCATTTGATTTCCTTCTTCAAGTTTCTTCTTTAACTGAGAGTTCTCCTCCTTCAATCTTCTGATTTCATCTAGGACACATAAAAGTTATCCTTCAAGATTTATCTCTCCTTGCACATCGTCATCACTCTGATCTATAGTGGGTGAACTAATTTCCATAAACAAGGTTTCACAGTTTTCAGTTTCAGACTCATTGCTAACTTCTGATCTTGTATTATCTTCTTCCTTGGTGTACAGATTTTTCTTCTTCTTTGAGTAATCTCTTTGTTTGTAAAAGAATTGGCCTTTGCTCTTCTTTTTGAAATCTTCTTCATCACTTCTATCACTTAGCAGCGAAATGTCCAATTTTTCCCACAATTGAAGCACTTGAAGGGTAATTATCTTTTCTAATTGCCAAAACCTTTTTTAAGTTTCCTTACAAGGTTTGCAATTTCTTCATCCATACTACCATTTGACTCTGAACTTATTTCCTTTTCCTTTTTAGTTGCTTTGAACGTGACTTCTCTTTTGAGAGTATCTTCATTTACAGTTCTCATTTCAAATGCAATAAAAATACCATGTAAGTCCTCAATTGTGATTTTAGTAAGATCTCTTGCTTCTTCAATTGCAGAAATCTTAGAATCATACCTCAGAGACAACAATCTCAAAAGCTTCTGAACTACAACAGTATCTTTTATATCTTCACCAAGGGCTTTATTGGCATGAACAACCTCATCAACCCTAAGAAGATAGTTAGCAATCTGCTCCTCTTCTTTCATTTTCAAGCCCTCAAATTTTGCCTTGTGTCTTTGCAACTTCATTTGTTTCACTTTGTGATCGCCTTCATAGATGCTCTTTAATTTATCCCAATTTGCCTTTGTTGTTTGACAATGCATCACTTTAACAAATTCAGTGTTGGACAAACCACAACGAATTGCATTTTTTGCTTTACCATTATTCTCATAGTCTCTCTTATTTGTAAGATCAGTCAAAGGAGATGTAGGCACTATGTAACCATTTACAACTGGCATCCACACATTAAACCCTAAAGAAGAAATATAAGTTTCCATTCTGATTTTCCAAAAAGTGCAGTTGGTACCATCAAACAAAGGTGCCTTACTAGAAGAGGATCCTTCCAAACAAGGCATGCGTTCTATTACCAAGATCTACTCACCCTGATTAAGTCTTTCCAAGAACTAGGATCAGATACCAATTTTAGAACACAATTCTTCTATTGAGAGGGGGGTGAATCAGTAGAAGATTTAAAATTTTGATCCTTAACCAATTAAATTTTTTGTTGAACTTGAAAACTTTAAACTAAATTTGAAAGGAGTGCAATCACACAATGAAATCAATGCACAAGAAATACGTGGAAACCTAGGATGGGGAAAACCATGGTGAGAAATGCTGCTAGGATCTACTGTCCTAACCCAACCTCAAAATTGAAAAAGTTTACAAAGTTTTAGGGCATCAACCCCAAGGAATCACCAAATTCCTTATTAGAGCACCAACTCTTTCAAATTTACTACTTAACAACCTGAACACCAACCCAACATTCTTAAGCCACCAACCATAAGAATGTTGCAAATCAAATGAATTGTTACTGTTCTCAAATTTGAAATATACTTAACAACATTGAAAAAGATTTACAAGCAGACTGTTACAAATAATGCAATCTTCAGATTCCTTGAACAACTTTATACTTGATAAACTTAATGATTTGCAAACAAAGTGTTAAACAAAGTCTGAGAACTAATGGCCTCCTTGATTTCCTGTTAAAACGGACTGAAGTCAATAATATTAAAGTATCTCTGTATGAAAATGACTAATCTCAATTACTATTCAAAACATTGCCTCTCAAAATTCACTTACAATACTTGTCTTTTAACTGCAGATTGCCTACTCACGGCACTTTCCACTTATTGATCTTCAAAATAAATCTCCATGTCAACAATCTCATACATCACTCAAGCTATGCATTTGGTTTTCTATTAATGTTGCACACTTAGACTTTTTTTCATACACGCTCATTCACCCTTCATGTAATCTTTACATTCATGCGATCTTATTGCTCAGCTTTCACAGCAATGTAAACCCACTCACCACTCAGATTTCTCTTAATTGCAGAGATACTTTACATATATGTTACTGATGCTCTTTTTACATGATGATTGCTTTCTAACACATAATGTTCTCCTCTGTTTATTATAATATCTATATAGACATAATCGACTCATCGAAAGATACATTCTTCAACGTCTTTTTTTTTTAAAGAATCGATTCCACACACCACATTTATAATCATCCTTCTGTTAAGGATGTAGCCTCATTTAGATTGAAGCAAGCAATATATTATAAATATGTTTGAATGGACATACACACACACACACACACAGATATATATATATATATATATATATATATATATATATTATTTCAATTAATCACATACATATATATATTGAATGAAAGATTGCTGACTGCCTTAGGATAGATCAATGACTGTTGTATTATCCGATGACCATCAAAGACATGTTCGATGTCACTATCGCTGAATAGTTATTGTTTAGCACGATATATATATCGGTGCATAACTAATATGCGGTGAAGTGTTATGGTTACGTAGGGTTATGACCCTACGTGGCATAAAGCCACGTAGGAGTCATGCCCCTACGTAGACATAACCCTTCACCAACATACATAACCAATGATATCGATGCTTGCTGTAAACATAATCAATAACCGTGGCAATTATATGATACAGCAAGCAACCAATAATCAATCTATTCATCAGTTATTATTTGACAGAATCAAATATACATATCAGTGATCACCTTGAAAGTCTGTCCTTACTATATAGCATCATTCTTATTGTATTCTCAGATCAAATCTGAGATTATCTTTAAGAAAGAATATCTGAAGACCGTGATAAAATCTGAAAGTAAATATCAGATATACATTGAGATTAAAGACTATTGTTTTTCTCTATCACTGATCTATATTCCTTAACACCTTCAATCATCGATCAGGTATTGATGGTTAGACAAACAAGTTATAACTTACAACTGACCTCTAGTTATAACTAATTTCAGTTATAACTTACAACCGATTCATAACAAATTCAATTCTTTTAACGAGTTTATGAAGAGCAATGCTCTTCACTTGTAGTAGTGGTGAAATTCTGATGTAACTGCCAACGACAGATGTCATATTCATAACCAATATTAATCTCTGCAGAGAAACATATAAATACTTCTGTTTGATACATTATAATCTAGTGAAAATAACAGCGAACTACAAAAAGATGCCGTCTTCTGATTCTCTACACAAATAATCATGCAGACAGCACGATGTCTATTTGCAGCGACGCCCATACAAAAATAATCTATACACAATGTATATTTGCAGCAATGTCCATACACAGTGAATCTTTGTCGTTCCATTGCATTTGTAAGTCTGCACTTCAACATTGATCCCAACTGCATTTGTAAGTGTTTGTTCTGCAACTCAAAATTTATATACAAATATCTGTTTGATTTTGACATCAATGACAAGTTTGCTAACACTTACTTTCAATTACTTTAGTTTTGTTGCCTAACTTTAAGTTTTAAATTTTTAATTTGGTTTGTATTGTCTTAACTAGTTTGGAATGTGTCTGCATCTATTAAATCTCTTCATGTTCACTCTCATTCCTTGCTTGTTGTTCAGGTTTAGGGTAGCTTATATTGTATTTGGTAAACTGCTCTGCTGTGGTCACTTTTGAATCACACACCATGATCGAGGGGTATCTCTTTTGTCAAAGATGCTTGGGAATTGCATTTGGCCTTATCCATAGAGGTATGCTATATCCTACCCAATTTTAATGTTGTCTCTTGGATTTTGAACTAGGGGCTTCATTTTGGAAGCTCCAATATTATTACAAGCTCACCCAATTTGGTAGTTCCAGGTGGTTGTTGGATTGATAATGCTATGCACTTTACTTTGCCATCTTGTTGTGCCCATTATTTAGTTTTGAATTTTTTCTTGGGTTATCATTGCTGGTTTCTCCTTGTTTCCTTTTAGTATTGTTTTAAGGTCAGATCCTTGTCTGCAGTACTATTTCTTGTGTAAGCATCTATGCTGTGACTTGTTTGAACTAAATGTAGGCTTCCCCATCCTTTACTGTCTTCTATTGCAACTTGTTGCTTATTGGTCCTACTGTCAAACGATTTTCTTTAGTCTGTTATAGCTTCTTATTTACAATATTGAAATTATTTTGACTTGCAAATTAAGATTGTTTTTCTTGTTCTTTGTGTCCCTGTTGGCTATTTTTTACCCATTATCACTTTTTGCATGTTGCACTGTTTGCTTAGGATCAATTACATCTTGTGTTTTGTTCCTCTTCAATGACCTTTTTTTTTCAGGTTGTGTTGACGTATTCACACATTGTCCCATTGCAAATGGGGACCCCTTTTTCTTTTTTTGCTTTATGGGGTTTGTTTCTAGGTCTTTTAGGGTTTTGTCTATTAGCCTTTGCATGCTGAGTGTTGCCAGAGGGATCACTAAGATAGTAGGCTCTGTTTTAGCTAAAGGTGAGTCGGTGGATGCTCTGGGTTAGGGTCATCTTTGAAAGTCTTCCTTAGGACAAAGTTTTGCTCTTGTTTCTAATTGTGTCTTGTTTGAGTTTGAGGAAGTCAATGAAGCTTGGTGAGTGAATATCATCTTTGAAGGTTTGAGTTAAGTCAAATTGGTGAGTGATGAAGTTTGGAATGTCATCTTGATCTTCAAATGTCTTGAAATTTGGCTAAGTCTAGAATGTCATCCTGATCCTGAAATTTGACTAAGTCTGGAAAATTGAAGAATCCTCCAAAAACTAGATTTTGCATTATAACTCCTGGAGGTCCGAAACCACTCTCAAACATCCTAACAGTATATATGGAATATAACTTAAAGTATAAGAATTTCTTCTTTCTTATACTTAAATGTTATATTCCATATATGAATTCTGACGGAGAGACCAAAATGTCAAATTTTGCTCCTGACCCTTCCAAAGAGTCCAAAGCGAATTCCAATTTCGCTCTTGACCCTTCCAAAGGGTCCAAAGCGAATTCCAATTTTGCTCTTGACCCTTCCAAAGGGTCCAGAGCGAATTCCTCTATAGGACATTCTACTTTGATCCAAACTTAGAACTAACTCATTCCTAGGCATTATTGAGGGCAAAACACTTATTTGGAGTGAAGAAATATGAAAATGAAGTCATGATTTGAGCATAAGGAGGAATTTCGCTCCTGACCCTTCCAAAGGGTCCAGAGCGAAATTCATATGAGACCCTTTTTTCTTCACAAAACCTTGAAGTGAATGCTAACTTGAACTGGAGGATGATCAGGAGAGGCCTAATAAGTTATATCCAAGCCAAAGAAGGGAGGAAAAAGGTGAAAATGAGCCTAAAATGAGAATTTCGCTCTTGACCCTTCCAAAGGGTCCAGAGCGAAATTCACTTTTCCTCTATTTTGCTCTTTGATATAGCCAAGTTTTGGATTTTTGAGGCATGGTTGAGGAGGCTTTGATGCATATTTGCCTTTGAGAAGAGGTTTGAGGCGATGAAGTGGTAGAAATCAACCCAAAAGGAGAATTTCGCTCCTATAGGTCTTGTCCTTGGCCTAGGTCCAGAGTGAAATTCTCAGTTTGACCCCCTATCTTGCCTAAAATGATGAAAACGACCTTGTCTTGAGCTAGTTTGATGGTGGATTCACTTAAATGTGGAGAAAGGAGCTTGAATTTGATCAAGTTTGAAGGAGAATTGGATGAAGTGGAAAACCAACCAAGAATGTGGATTTCGCTCCTGACCCTTCCAAAGGGTCCAGAGCGAAAGTCCCCATAGACCTCATTTTCTTCCTTGTTTTGGCTAAGTTCTTAGTTTCTAAGATATGATGGAAGGTGGATTGACATGTTTTTGCCTTAGGGAGTGACTCAAAGTGAAAATGTGAAGGATTTTAGCTTAAAATAGAAATTTCGCTCCTGACCCTTCCATAGGGTCCAAAGCGAAATTCTTGGAAACTCCTATTTTCTTCTTGGATGAGGTCAAGACAGTGGTTCCTATGGCGTAGGTGCAAGTAGAGTGGTGTATTTTTGCCTTGCAAGGAAGATTGGAGTTGAAAAGTAATATTCCAGTTATTTTTTTTTGTTTTTTTAGGCCAATAATAATCATCCACAACAAATAAACCGTTAAGGTTAGAAAGCATAAATTGAAAACTTGCTGAAGATTGCAACCCTTCCACTTTCTGATCACCAAGTGCCCAATGTGGGAAGGTGAGAGCATACGGTGAATAGGGGATCGTTAGATCTCAAACTGCTGAAAGATGAAATGAAATACAATACTGGGCAGCAAGCCAGCCCCTTTCGCTTATCCAGCGGGAATGCAAGAAACTTGGCGGTGAACCAGCCAAGAGAAACACACAAAGGCACAAATCATTCGACCGCAATATTTCAGCGGGAGGATTGAAATTACAAAACAAACTCAACTCAACCGCTTATGCAGCGGGAGGACCATTACAATCAGACATCACTCGACCACTTATGTAGTGGGAGGACTGAATTACAATTTACTTGAAAATAAGTGGCAAGCCAACCTCTTCCACTTTTCAACGGGGTGAGAGTTACAAGGCAGAATTGGTTAGTAGTACTACTACTTAACCTTACAACAATCAAGATAATGTGAGAAGACATTAATGCTGGACATCCAAATAAGAACATGAAATTTCTGCTAACATAAAAAATCTGCAGGCTGGAATTGCAAAACCAGCAGCCTGTGGATTCACTAAAATGCTCATAACTCTCTCATTACTCACCCAATTCACCCAAAATCTGTTCTAAACAATTGCTATACCTGCCACAATGAGAACAAACCCAAGGAAAGCCATCGAAACACCCATATTTATTTTGCACGCTTCCCAATGCATTAACTGAACCCCACGCCTAACTTGGGAAGTTCGATTTTCAATATAAAAATCCACACTCAAAATAAGATGCTAAAAACTTACAATATGCATCGCCAGTGGTAGGAAGGAAGGATGAGCCAGTACCCAGAATGATGGAATCGCCTAGCCAAGAGGTGCGAGCAAAATACACTTTCAGCAGTCCCGCGACCAGCAACTAGAAAACACTCCAATCTCAATCAAAACACTTCACAATCTGCAACTCATTCACCAATAACACTGGGAATACATGAACACAACTAGGTACTATCTTGCAAGTACGAAACTGAGACTTAGCTAGGAAACCACACTTCGAAGCTCAGATTTTTCAATCGCCAATTCGGCAGCATAACGATGCAAATTCATTTTATCCCAAATGAGAGGCCAAACACCTGTATTTATAGATTTTTCCCTCTGAAATTCAAATGCAAATGGCACCCAAAACCATTGAAATTCAATTTCATTTCATGTCATAGCCTCCCCTAGACATGGCGTTAATTTTCCCAAATTCCCTAGGCAAAGTTCAAACTTTTTCCTAGGTGACAACTTTGCGATATAAAATAATAAAAACATGAAGTATTTCATCTTTCTCAACGCCACCTTTTTTAATGCCATTGACTTAGGAAAATAACAATATTGCTGGCAGATAGATATTTTTCCTAAGTTGCCCCATAACACAATTAATCGGTAATAACAATATTGCTGGCAGATAGATATTTTTCCTAAGTTGCCCCATAACACAATTAATCAGTAATAAAAATAATTAAATATCAAACCTAAGGATAAGGAATTAATATTTAATTAAATAACTTATAACTCCAATACTGATTAGTACCAAAATCAAGGATGAAGTTGTGCGATGAAGACCACTGAACTGTGCTGAGTCAGGACCTTGTCCGAGACTGCTAAAAATAGAAATGCTTAACACAACTACTTACTAAAAATACTAAGTCAAGAAATACTGCTCTGAAAAACATAATTTTCACACCCAAAGAAAGAGCTTGGAAAGCTCAGTAGAACTGCATCAACCAAACAGCCAAAACCTAACTTACTAAAAATAGTAAGTTCTGACTTCACAAAAGTATCAAATGCATGTTATGCCACCTTGGAGTTCATGGAAAACCCAGAAGGAAACCATAAGCAAAACTGAAGAATTCCCTCCTAACAAACCCTAAAAAGCTCGTGCAGAACTCCACAAAGGTTGGAAACCCTAATTCTCTCTTCCAAATAGCCTACGGGTCTCCGGAATAGGCCAATGGACCACTGAACTAATCATTGCGGAGAAGGGAACATTACAAAAAGATGAAGAGTTAAGCCAAGAAGGTGAATTTCGCTCCTAACCCTTCCAAGGGGTCCAGAGCGAAATTCCCCAAAACCTCCCTTTTTTCTCAATTTTGTGCAAAGCCAAGTGTGGTTTAGGGTGAATTAGGATTGGAGATGCCTTAAGCATGGCTTTGAGTTGCTAGTGATCACCAAATGTGAAGGATTTTGGCCTAGAAGGAGAATTTTGCTCTTGACCCTTCCAAAGGGTCCAGAGCGAAATTCTTAAGAGCACCTATTTCCCTTTCAAAACAAGTCAAGTTGTTGGTTTTTATGGCTTGGATAGGAATAGATTGATATGTCCTTGCCCTTTTGAGGTGAATTGAAGTGGAAAAATGATGAAATAAGCTCAAGAAGGTGAATTTCGCTCCTGACCCTTCCAAAGGGTCTAGAGTGAAATTCCTAAATCCACCTTTTCCTTTCATTTTTGTGTCAATCTAAGTGTGGATCAAGGTAGATTGAGCTTGGAAGGACCCCTAGGCATGTCTTGGAATGGATTGTGGCCACCAATGGCCAAGATTTTGAGCTAGGACAAGGATTTTTTCTCCTGACCCTTCCAAAGGGTCCAGGGCGAAATCCTAAATAGGTCCTGTCCCTGGCCATGATTTTTAGTGAAATTCTCCTTTCTAGCCATTTTGAGGGTCAAGCAAGTGTTGCATGTATGGGAGAGCGATCCAAAGATGAGAGTCCAAGTATAGAGAGTGAAAAGGATAGACCTTGGTGAAGGAAAACAAGCAAGTCAAGAATTTTGCTCCTGACCCCAAGGCCTGGGAATCCATCTCTTGACCTTCATCATGAGCAAATTAAGTGAAATTGAGAATTTAGCTCCTGACCCTTCCATGGTGGAGAGAAGACTAGTGTATGCTTGCCTTGGAAGGCATTTTGGAGTAGAGAAATGATCAGTGTTCCACGGGCGTTGGGGACGGGGGGACGCAGGGACGCGTTTTCGGGACGGGGGGACCAAGGGCCTAAGTTTGGGGACGGTGGGGGGATGGCGGCGGGGGGGTGGCGGGGTGGTGGTGCTGATATAGTTATACATATACATATAGTACTTGAAAAACTAGTTTTGAAAAGATGTATGACAGTATTACAGTGTAAGAATTATATTTCAAATGAGACTATAGGAGATTTGAAATACTAAATCTAAATACCAAGATTTCTAAGTTGTGTTGTTATATGAAGCCTAATCAGACTCGGAGGTTAGATTTTCCCTACTTCTATCGGCGCGGTTTCCCCCTATATTTTTCAACGGGGGTTTGGGGGCAGCGCCCCCAAGTTGGGGTCAAGGGGTATCGCCCCTTGTAGGGTCAAGGGGCAGCGCCCCTTGCGCGTTCCCTGTCGCGATACAGGGCGGGGTCAAGGGGCAGCGCCCCGCGAGGCCAAAAATACTTTTATCATTTTCTAAAGGCATCGGATGTTATTTTTCTTTTGGCCCACGTTCAATTAGAGTTACCCCTTAACCCTCAAAAAACTTAAAAAGTCACTTTTTAAAATTTTTTTAATATTAAATATTACATATACGTGGGGGCGACAAGAGACGTCTGGGCGTCTCCCCGTCCTTGGAGAGACGTCTGCAAGTCTCTCGAAGGACGGGGAGACGCCCAAACATCTCCCAAGGAGACGTGGAGGCGTCTCCATGTCTCTTTGGGAGACGCCAAGACGTCTCCCAAGGAGATGTCTCCACGTCTCCCCGTCTCCCTGGGAGACGCGAAACGTCTCCACGTCCCGGCGGCGCTTGGGTGGCGGTGGTGGGACGGCGGGGGACGTTACGTCCCCGTCCCCCCGTCCCCGAGACGTTTCTGACGGGGGGACGTGCCCAAAAAGGGGGGGGACGCGTCCCCGTGGAATGAGGGAAATGATAGAATTTGTCCTAGAAGGAGAATTTCGCTCTTGACCCTTCCAAAGAGTCCAGAGCGAAATTCTTAAAACCTCTATTTTGCTCCAATTTCGCATCAAGCCTAGTGTTGATTGAGATTAAAGGCATCCTTAGACATGCATTTGAGCAAGTTGTGGTTACAAAATGTGAAGATTTTGTCCTAAAATGCAAATTTCGCTCCTGACCCTTCCAAAGGGTCCAAAGCGAAATTCCTTATAGGTCCTGTCCTTGGCCAAGGTCCAAAGCGAAATCCTCTCTTTTGGTCTTTTAGGAGGTCAAATCAATGAGGTCTTCAGGAGAAAGCAATTCAAAGGTCAAGGGAAGTTCAAGGCAAGGAGATGATGAAATTTGAGCTAAAATGCAAATTTCACTCTTGACCCTTCCAAAGGGTCTAGAGCAAAATTTTTATAGGCCCTGTCCCTGGAGAGGATATTGAACGAAATTCCATTTTGATGTCTTCTCATTAATAATTTAAGTTGGAAAATGCTATGTTAGAATGAATTCATTATGTGTCCTTAATCACCTTTTGGTTGGTTTTGCAGATGGAAGAAGACCAGGCCAAGGCAAGGACAACCTCTTCCAGTCCATCATCATCAAGGACGTTCCACATGCAAAAAGGGATGACTCAAGGTGCTTTGAAGCGTTGGAAGACTAGGGGTGTTCAAGGGGTTCAAGTTAACCTCAAGACCTCATTCTACCACAAGATGACAAAGAAAGGCTTTGCAAGCACTTCAAAGCAATATGAATTATCAGAGAAGAAGGAAAGACTTGACAGTAAGGAGGCCTCATCAAGCATATGGGAGTCAAGGAGGTACGCTTTTCATCAAAGTACATCAAGGACAAAGGAAGATCAACCAAGGCACATACGTCAGACAAGGTGGCATCCCACTCACTGCTCCTCTAGTTGGATTGGTCCACCTCAGCATGTCCAGATTCAATGTACCTGACTCATCAAAGGTGGCACAAACTTCGGTATACCTACCCTTGCTTCCTATTGGTCCTCACTCTTGGAATGTAATTTTCTCATTGGCTAAGGAAGTTTTCTATAACAAACCCTTATTAGGGTTTCTATCTTGTAATCCTAGCCATTGGTTCTAAGTCAATCAGAGCCGTCAATTTGTAAGGAGCTCTCTATATAAAGCTTTGGCTCTTCATTTGTAAAGGTTAATAGTTAGCTAATAGTGAATAGTCAGAGAGTAGGAAATAGTTAGAGTAGAGTAGAAAGAGAAGGCAAAGATTGTTGCCAAGATATTGTTGCAAAAGACTTGTAAACTTCATTGAAGAAATGGTGAATTCTATGGGTCGATTCAACAATTTGCATGGTCTCTATACTTCTCAAATTTGATTTCATGTTATTAGGTGAATGGAAGAAATTTGTATGATCAACGGTGAAATTCGTATATCCATACTACTAGCGGTTTGTTGATTGTAGACTTGCCTTGTGTAGTCAACTGGAATCATTCAGCTTAAGCTTAACTTCAATTATCGCTTCTCCATTGATATGCATCAACCTGACGGTGTCCATGCTTGTAGCGGTGATCTAAAATCATAAAGCTTTCCTCAGAAGATTGCACTAATCTTGTGGAGATGATCCTAGGATGTCAAAGCAAGACTTAGTTAGAATTTCATCAAAGGTCATTCATTGCTCTTACGTTCTTAGTGTTAGAAATAGATCCCGTTCCAACCTTTATCCTTTTCCCTTTTTGAAAAATCAAGGATCAATAAAGACCCATGTTCCAGTGATATCCAAAGCAAATCAGATGCTCAGGTCGTCAAAAGTAAGTCCCCTTGTGATTCCAGCAAAATCACATCGTACCGCAAAGAGCTTATCCACATGTAGAGAACCTACATACAAGAACCTTGGAGTTACTCCAATTGATCCTTTGGCAAGATCTTCAGCAGTCGAGAAACTTTGTTCAAGAGAGGATAAGATACCTTGGTATTTTATTCTGTGTTTGCATGTGCATGAAAAACACATCAACAGGTTGCTTCTTCTCCTTCCTTTATTGTTGTAATTTTTGTACCCATGATTTTAGACTTAGTTGGCTGGTAATTGCATTCTAAGGCCTAGAAAGGCTTGCATTTGTTGTTTTTATTTTTTTTGTTCTTAAGGTTCTCTTGTGATATTGCCTTCGAAAGCTTTTACTAAAAACATCATCTTTGCTTTTGAGATTTTCTACTTACCTTTGTTTTTGCAGCCAAAAATGCTTTATTTGCATCTTAAGGATTTCCATTGTTACTAAAATTAGAAAAAAAGCTTGCTTAAAATTGCCCAAAACAAAAAGCCAATGGCACAGTTGTAGGAAATAAATCACAAAACATAGTGATGAGCACACGATTATAGTGAGAGGGGCGCAGGGTGAATTGGTTTAATATTATCTTTTATTTTTCAACTTATACTATCTTTTATTTTTTCAACTTAACAATCACAATAACATCGATTGCATGGTATCACTCACATAAGATCTAACAATTATGCAACACAAGTAGAGCACACGATTTACGTCGAAACCTTATGAGAGAAAACCACAACAAAATATTGCTTATGAAAATCTCTTTTACAAACTTTGTAGGCACCAACCCCCACTACTAAGGACCAACTTAATGAGAGACACCAATCTCTCCTTTAGGAAGCACCAACTTCCAAAACAAGGTTCCACCACTGAATATTGCTTCCAATGGATAATGTACAATTCAATCTTCTCAATTAATACATTTCTCACATAAATCTCATATTCATAATTTGCTGATAACTTCTTCATTAACTTTCTCACAAATCCTTCAAAAGTCTGCACATGAATCCTTCAAAAAATCTGCCCATAGAGTCTTCACAACTCTTCTCTATTCTCCTTCTTAAATCTGCTCAAATGCTCTTGATGCAGGAGCATCCCTGGTTCTTGGCAATCTTGCATCAACCAAAAACATTTTCTTTTCAGTTTGTTTCTTGTTTTTCAGTTTCAACATTTCTTTCTGTGTTTTTCTGTGTTTGCTCATCGGATCTTGTGGAGCTGGATTTTGTTCGTGGACATGTTCATCTACCTTATCCTAAGTCCGCGGGACATTTGGATCTTTTTTCGGCAAGTTATCGCTTCTAGAATCTTGGACAATTTTCTGGCTTGGAGCATCGGAACCGCTTGGACCTATTTGCTATTGGCGAATCTTGCGGATGATTTCTGTAGCTTGTGGAGCTTAAGTTCGTTGTTTCCAACGTTACTTGGCATGTGGCCAACTTTCCCTTAGGTCCGCACTTCATTCTATGGATTTTCCGAAAGGATCTCTTTGGCGGAGGCCGACCTTGTTGTTTTACACGTTACATCTTGTTCATTGGCAATTGTTTCATCTTGGGCCAACGCGGATCATTCTTGATCATATAAATCAATGTAATTAAGCATTTAGAAGTCAGCCTTAGAACATAGAAGATAAATCTAAAGGTCAAGAGGTACGGAGTTGGCTCGCATTCTTGCTTGAGCCCAGATATTGTATTGAGCATGTTGTAATCGGGCCCGTGAGCCAAATCTTGTGAGCCCGCATGTTGCCGACAATTTGTAATTTGATTTTCATGATATAATAAAATCTGTATTGCATTGCCTCCATCACATTGTGTCACTTTTGTTGTGTTAACTCTTCTACACGGTCCAGACTGTTCTCTTTAAGGACCCTCCTTCCGTGACTGCACCGAGTGGTATTGGAGCTAGATTTTGTTCTGGAGGTTGCGTTGTCCTGTAAGATTTTGTTGTGGGGTGGCAGATTGAGGATCCGACCTGCAGCTGCAGAGGGCTGGCGTAAAGATGGTGCGAAGAGGAAATGTTAGAAGTGGTGCAACGCGTGGAAAGGTAGACCCTGCTGTGATGGAAACATTGAGAGGAATTGTAGCCCGATTGGAAGCTGTTGAAATAGCCCAGAGAAGAGGTCGACATGTTGAAGATGTGAGTGATGATGAGGAAGAAGAAGTAGCTAGAGAACAAGGAGCAAATCCATTGGCGAATGATCCGGATGAAGAAAGGTTTATAAGAGAATTGTCTAGAGCGAATACCAGACTGCATTTTACCCCACCGGATTACGATGGCAAGTTGGATTCAGATGAATTACTAGATTGGATCACGGAGATGGAAAAGTATTTTGATTTTGAAGGCACCACTGAAGATAGGAAGGTAAGAGATATGCTTGCACTAAGTTGAAAGGACATGCATCTCTTTGGTGGGAACATTTGTGGGTAGATAAACAGAGAAGAGGTAAAGAGAAGATTAAATCTTGGGAGCGGATGGTTAGCAAGTTGAAGTCAAAGTATACCGAAGCAATTTACAAGTTGAATATCAGATCCGGACATACTGATGATGAGATTGAACAAGTTGCTAGGTACCTGAATGGTTGCGGATGTCTATACAACATGAACTTAGTCTAATCAAGTTGTAGAGTGTTGAGGAAGCTTTTCAATATGCTCTAAAAGTAGAGGAGAAGTTGAACAGAAGACATGAGAAGAAGCAAACAGGTAGGGGTGGAAGGTTTTCCGGAGGAAGATTTCAAGGAGGAAGAAGCTATTCCGAAGGAAGAGGACCCCTGTACAGATCAAAATAAAGACAAGGAAGTTAGCAGAGATGGTAGTTCATATCGGAAAGATGATAGAAATTTTTATCGGAGAAGAGAACCTGATGGATATTGGAATGAGGGTTTTGGAAAAGAAGACAAAAGACAAGATAAAAAGTGTTTAGAGGAGCTTGCTTTAAGTGCGGAGGAGAAGGACATCGTGCTTTTGAATGTAGGAAGGCAGAGAACACTGGAAGAGAAACATTGGTAGAAGAAGACCATACCGGATCAGCTAATAAACCGGAAGATGGAGAATTGTTGGTGATGAGGAGAGCTTTGTGTCACACCAGAGAGGATGAAGAGCCCTTGCAGAGGAGGAATTTGTTCAAGACCAGATGTAAAGTATCCGGTAAGTGTTGTAAAGTTATAATTGATAGTTGTAGCGTAGATAATCTTGTTTCAGAGGAGATGGTGAATAAGCTGAATTTGGAGAGATTGAAGCACCCTAAGCCTTATTAGATAGCATGGATTCAGGATGAACATAAGGTGCTAGTAAGTGAACAATGTATGGTGCTTATCATGATGAAGTTTTGTGTGATATTATGCCTATGGATATATGTCACATCTTGTTGGGTAGACCTTGGCAGTTTGTTATACAGACAATACATGATGAGAGGAAGATATACACTATTGTTGCAAATGGGAAGAAGCAGACCTTGTTACCCTTGGAGGAGCCTTTGAAAACTGAAGTTTGTACAAGTACTAGAATTTGTTTGGTGGATGGAAGGAAATTCCTGGATGGGATGAGACATGAGAATGTGTGTTTTGCCCAGAGAAACGAGAATCGCTTGGACTCACCCAAACTTGGCGAGTCTGGGTCCGAGTCATGCCTCCCGAGTCTGCAGAGCTCAGACTCAGACTCAGCCGAGTCCAAGAGGCAAACTCGCCAGACTTGCCGAGTTTGGCCTAAAATCGCCAAACTCGCCGAGTCCCATGCCTGAAACTCGGCCACCAATTGGGTTGAAAGATCCCAAATGGATCCTTTTGCTGTTGCTGCTGTAAATTCTTAATTAAACATACTATATTTTTGTAATTTTCGGGTGATCTTATAGAATAGACAGAAGTTGCAGAAAGGGATTGTTTCTTTTTGGGTTTTGATGTTATAAGTAAAGTAATTGATAAATAGCAACAACTGTGAAATAAAACAGTAAACAATGTTCATATGTAAGAACACTTAAGCAATCTGAAAATACTGCTAATCATGCTAGGCAAATAACCTAGTTTTGTATTCAACAAGAATCCATACATTTATTTGGAGCTGTTCTCAATCTGGATTGATGCCAGATGGAGGAATATTACTGGCAACGAACAAGGAAGACCAAATAAGCTGAATACAACCCTTCATGCCAACATACAAACAAGGCGTGGTTGCAAAGGAGGCGTGGAAGCTGTTGCAAATCACATGCCAGTTGAAATAGACCAGTCGCCCTGTTGAAACCCCAAATATGCACGCTGAATCTTCAAGCCAAGAAGATGTGTCTTCTACGTCTGACAATCTCTGTGCAATCCTGGATAAATCCACTATCAACTCCTACTGAGGGCTACGTCCCAACAAGCTCAGACTTGGGGTTTGCGTCCCAGACCAAAATCACTCTTCCAAAGCAATTCCCAAATTCTCAAGTTTCAAAATGATCAAAGATGCTATCAGTTAGGTTTTCATCTCCTTATAACTCCTTTCCCTTTGCAAGTCGAACCCTAAAGAATAATAAAAGCTCGCGCTTTATAATTAAAGTGACACTTTCCCAATTATGGCGTCAAACTATAGAAAAATATCACTTTATTGCGAATAAATAGCTTCAAGCATCCAAAAAGACTCTGAGAGGTGAGAATCATGTAGCAAAGTTCAAGACCTTTCCAACAAGCTATAACACATAGGCATATCAAACTAGATGAAGCCAAAAACCCCTTATTACTCCGAAATGGCTATATACATAGCCTTATTTTAATTTATTTAATCGCTAACTTAGGAAATATTTAAATATATTAAAATATTTCCATAAATCCAATAATAGCCCAAAATAACCAACCAAACATGAATCTGACTTTGTCACCTGTCTGTGACTGATGCCGGACAAGATGGGCCAATTGGCAATCCCATCCCTAAAATCTAGGGATGCTCCTAGAAACTAGGAAACGCACCCAATCTTCCTGAAACTGAAACCATGGTATGGTCTCGTGGAACCTCAAATATGGAAACTGCCACAACCTCCTAAAAAGTAGGGAATCGCCCTAAAAAGTAGGAACCTCTCTCCAAACACCTGTAACTGCTCAAAAGGATCCTGCTCTACTCCTTGGTCCCCCAGGTGGTCATTCAGTCAACTGCCAGTTCTCCCTAAAAAATAGGAGACCTCCCTAAAATGTAGGAACTGTTGTCTGAAGGTCCAAAACGGCTCACAGAGTCCCTGCAAAGCTCCATGACCCTCAGAATGAGTCCCCTAACCATGTCATTGACCTACGGGAACTTGAATGGTAGGTCAATGTGTTTTGCCCAGAGAAACAAGAATCACTCTGACTCACCCAAACTTGGCGAGTCCGGGTCCGAGTCATGCCTCCCAAGTCTGCAGAGCTCAGACTCAGATTCGGCTGGGTCCAAGAGGCAAACTCGCCAGACTTGCCGAGTTTGGCCTAAAATCGCCAAACTCGGCGGAGTCCCATGCCTGAAACTCGGCCACCGGCTGGGTTAAACAAAGTGACAAAAAAAAACATTTTAAAAAGTTTTTTAAACTTTTTTTTTTGTTATTTATCCTTAGCCCCTAAAAGTGAACTTCATTTCATTCACTTGCAAAAATAGGAGTAAAGTGAGTTGTGAAGAAAAACAAGGGTGCATTGAAGAAAAACTAGCAAGGAGGAAGCTCAAGATTTCTTCCATTTATCACATTGGGGCTGCATTGTGTTTGGATTTGGTGCATCAAGAGTTGGATAGGAAGAGTTTGCAGCTCATTTCAATCTTGTTGTAAGAGGTAAGATTGTTTTTTTGTTTCTTGTATGCAAAAATTCCATTTTCTATTCATTTATTTTGAAAGTTTTACATTTTCTTCCAAAATCTTGTGTATGTTACTATGTAGGGTTTGTAAATTTTTTTTTAAAAAAAGTAGGGTTTGACAAACCCTACAATTTAAAAAAAATAAATTTACAAACCCTACCTTAGTTTTTTTGAAAAAAATGTTTAATGAGAATGAATGCACAACAAAGAATGAATGTATTAATTTCTTTTTGTATTTGTAATGTTTTATTGCAGCAACCTTCAATTTCTTATTTGCCTCAAGTTTCACAAAACTATTATACAATGTGTAGTTCTTCTAGACCCCCCATTAGAAAGGACCCTGCTTGGAAATTTCATGAGGATTTTCCAGGGCAAAAAAAGGGGCAGACAAAGTGTGTTTTTTGCAAAACAATATTCCATGGAGCCATATATAGATTGAAATACCATATTGCTGGTGTGCGTGGGCATGATGCCGACCGATGCATTGAAGCAATGACTAAGGCCATACGCGAGTGCTATGTAATGGTTGAAGCAATTGAAAACAAAAAGAAGCAAAAGGATGCTCTCGTGGCCATTGGAAGTGGGACAACTTTAGGTTGTGTTGGAGGGCCTTCTTCCATGCCTCCATATCATCCCACTCACCATGCTACTGTTGGTGCTAGTGCTAGTGCTTCTGCTTCTGCAGGTGCCACTACTCATGTTCCTAGCATTGCTAGTGGTAGTGGGAGTGTTAGCATTGGACCTAGAATTCGTAAATCCAGGTTGGATACCTTCTTTGTGCCTCGCACTACTCCTGAATCCCAATAGTTGCTTGAGAGCGTGGGTTGGAACAAGGAGGTTCATGATGTCGCTAAAATGGCAGTTGGTAGGTTTTGGGTCTACGACAGTGTTCCATTCTTTACAGCCAGGTGAATGTTTTATGTTTGATTCTTTTAATTTTTATACTTTGATTCTTTGTTTTATTTTTTCCCGTACATACTACATAGTACATACTTAACTTATCTCATTTAATTAATTTGTGACAGGTCTCTTTATTGGCAAGAAATGGTTGATGCCTTTACCATATGCGGGGCGGGGTTCAAAGCCTCTTCTCTTCTGAGTCTGATCTGAGGGGGCCCATTTTGACTGAATTGGTGAATGATGTGAAGAAGGAATTGGCTGATCAACGCCAAGTATGGAGCACTAAAGGTTGCACCATCATGACTGATGGTTGGACGGATAGGAGAAATAGAACTCTCCTTAATTTTCTTGTTTCTTCCACAGGTGATTGATTAATTTTAGTTTCATTTAGTCATAAATTTTTTATTTTTCATTTAATGATTTATCGAATGATCATTGATCTTGCTTTATTTTTTTATTTCAGGGGGCATCGTTTTCCTCAAGTCCATTGATGCCTCCGCCCATTGCAAGAATGCCACCTACCTATGTGAGCAGATAGAGGAGGTGATCGATGAGGTGGGTGAGGAGAATGTGGTACAGGTGGTGACCGACAATGCAACAAATTATGTTGCTGCAAGTAAACTTTTGATTACCAACTAATTTTGTTTGCAAATTAATTACTATTTTGTAACTTTGTTAATTACAATGTTGTAGGTAGACTATTGATGGAGAGGCACCCATCTATAGTTTGGACGCCATGTGCCGCCCATTGCATTGACCCGAGTTGGAGGATATTGGAAAAATCCCATGGGTCAAGAGATGTGTAGAAAGGGCGTTAAATGTGTGCAAATTTGTATATAATCATTCATGGGTGTTGGCTCTTATGAGACAATACATAGAGCAAAAGGAGTTAGCTCGTCCAAGAATCACAAGATTTGCCACAAACTTCATCACATTGCAGTCCATGCTTCGCTATAAATCGGCCTTGAGACGTATGGTTGTTGGTAAGGAGTGGTCTTTCTCATTCTATGCTGCCACCCTTACAGGGAAAGATATGGCAGACTGCATTTTTGAAGAGCCAGACTTTTGGATCCCTTGTGATGAGATAGTGAAGGTAAATTTTTTATAAATTCTACAATTTAACTTTTTGTTTTATAACTTATTCATCATATTCTCTTATTTGCTCATTTTTTTAAATTACACAATATTTTCAATTTTGCAGTTTGTTAAGCCCTTGGTGGTTCTGTTGCGAGTTGCATTTGGAGAAAAGCCCGCAATGGGCTACATATATGAGGGCATGGATAGGGTGAAGGAGGGCATCAAATTTGTCTATGAAGGAGATGAGAGCAAGTATGGTCCCATTTGGGAGATCATTGATAGGAGATGGCATCATCAACTTCATAGGCCCATCCATGCAACAACCTATTATCTGAATCCCGCATTCCATTTTAGCCCTACTTTCAAGGTTGATGTGGAGGTCCTTAATGGGCTATACTCAATCATGGAGAAGATGGCACATGTTGGTTCTACTCAGACAGAGCTTATTCGAGAGCTACAATTGTTCTCAAATGCACAAGGGGAGACCTTCTCTCGTTCTATCGCCCAAGAAAGTAGGACAACTATGATGCCAGGTAAAAATAAATTGTAAGGCTTAATTTTAGTTTTATTGTATATTGTTAAATGAGTTTATGACAGATTGATTTTATTTATTTTTCTCATTTAAAACTCAGATAATTGGTGGAACTTTTTTGGCCCAATGACACCAAATATTCAGAAGTTGGCCATTCTCATCTTGAGCCAACCATGCAGTGCATCTGGTTGTGAGCGCAATTGGAGTATGTTTGAGCACATACACTCCAAGAGGCACAATAGATTATCCGTGGAGAAGATGAATGATCTTGTCTTTGTTCACTACAACCTCTGCCTGAGAATGAGAAAGAATGCATTAGCTGACATCTCTCCTATCATTCTAGATGAGGTTGATCCTTATGCAGAGTGGGCCACTGAGATAGATCCTGTGGCTGTCTTTAGTGATGATGACACTGATTGGATTGACCAGGTGGGTATAGAGGCTGTAGCCATGGCAAAGGAGGAGCAGAGAGCACGAGCAGAGACATAAGATTTAGAGGTAGATAGTGACACAAATGTTCCTGATGTTGTTGAGCATGGCATGGTGTCACGGGGAGTGGCTATGGCTGCCGAATCATCCAGGACCTACCTTAGACGCCTTCGCAGGGGGTCGGTGCCAGAGGGTGTATGCTCCTCTGAGCCATAGGCTTGTAGTTGTATTTACCTTTGGTATTTATATGGAATATTTGATGATGATCATATGATTACATGGATTTTTTATTCCATGAGTTTTGTAATATTGCATACATTTGACAATATTTATATATCTATGTTTGTTATTTCCTTCAGCTACAATTTGCGTTTATGCTTATGTGATTGGTGTATACTTGTGTATGTAATCAAATGAGTCGAGTTTGATGATGTTAGTGTCTTTAAGGTGTATTCAATAAAGGGTGCATGAAACAAGTTTTAAATCTTTAAAAATTTCTAAATTTCTTGAGTTTTTCACTTTCCCGAGTCTAGTTGAGTCTGAAGCCGAGTCTGACTCCGAGTCGGCCTTGCCGAGTCCGAGTCCCGTTTCTTTGGTTTTGCCTTAGTTCCTAAGAAGACTGACAACTCGGAGCATGGAGGAGAACAACTTGAGGAAATAAAGGAGTTACTGATAGAGTATGTAGACGTCATTTCAGATAATGTACCTGATGGATTACCCCTTGTGAGGAGTATCAGTCATTGCATGGATTTGATTCCTAGAGCTAGTTTGCCTAATAAAGCAGCACATCGGATGACACTGACAGAGAATGAGGAGCTGAACAGACAAGTGCAAGATTTGTTGAGAAAAGGTTTGATCAAGGAAAGCTTGAGTCCTTGTGCAGTGCCAACAGTATTAGCACCTAAGAAGGACAAACAATGGAGGATGTGTATTGATTCTTGAGCAATAAACAAGATCAAAGTGAAGTATAGATTCCTTTGTCTAGGATGGATGACATAATGGATTGTTTGAGTGGAGCCAAATACTACACAAAGATAGACCCAAAAAGTGGATACCATCAGATCAGAATCAGAGAAGGAGATGAGTGGAAGACAACATTCAAGACAAATGAAGGATTGTATGAATGGTTGGTGATGCCTTTTGGATTGACTAATGCACCAAGTACTTTCATGAGGTTGATGAATGAGGTATTGAAGAAATTCTTGGGTAAGTTTGTTATTGTGTATTTGAATGACATTTTGATTTTCAGTAAGAGCAAGGAGAAACATATGTTGCATTTGAGACAAGTTTTGCAGAGGTTGAGAGAAGAAAAGTTGTTGAAAAACATTAAGAAGTGCAGTTTCATGAAAGAAGAATTAGTCTATTTAGGATTTGTGATATATGCAGATGGATTGAAGATCGATCCTAATGTAATGTTCCCTTTTCCACATTGATTAGTTCAGTTGGCCGTTAGCCTATTTCAGAGGCCCGTAGACTAGTCGGGAGCAAAAATTAGGGTTTCCTATTTTCTAGGAGGATTCTTTGGTGTTTTCAGGGGGTATATGTGGGAGAGTTTGACAGTTTGGATTTTGGAATCCTTCTAGGTTTTTCAGAGAGCTTCAAGATGGTTCGACATGCATTTGCATCGAGTGCCTTTTTCCGAATTTACTATTTTTAGTAAGTGTAACTACTGCTCAGAATGTGGTTAAAATCACTTTGGAAACACTTACTATTTTTAGCAGTATTCTATTTTTAGTACGTACTATTTTTAGCAGGATGTTAGTAGGCCTGTTCAGATGGCTATTTTCGGTAGGTCAGTTCGAGCAGTTGGTCTTCCAAGCATTTTTTGGTGCTATTCTTGGCAAGGGTTCCTCAGCTCAATTCAGTGACTATTTCTGGTAGGGCAATTCTCTTAGCTTGTTTCCCCATATCCTTGGATCTTGTTTTGGCAGGTTCAGTATTTGATGAAAAATGGTGTTTTAAATTAAATTATAACTTAAGGCAAAGGTTGGACGATTTATTTTAAAGGGATTGCTTAAGTTATATTGATATCTAAGTCATTTCCTTAATTATATATTGGGCGATTTATTGTTGAGGAAAAATACTTTATAAAGTGAAATATTAATAAGGCAAGAGGGACGCCTTGTGGAGAAATAAGTTAATTTTATAATATATTTCACTTGTCTACCTTGGATGTCACATTATGATTTTATTGTCATTTTTATAAAGTATATTTTGTCCTATGAGAAGGTCGATTTGGAGAAAGGAGAAATGAAATGTAATTTCAAAATAATGTGAAATGAATGTGCATTTGGATTTGGCGTTCATTTGGATGGAATGTGAATTTGAATTTGGAGACAGTCTATAAATAAGAGTGTTGGGCTCTTGTTTTTGGTATCCAAGAATTTTTATAATGAAATGTTGTCGAAATGTAGAGTGAAAGCTTCGGGGAACGCTTACCTCCTAGCCATAGCTTGATTTCTTGCTTGCAATACAACAACTAGTCGAGCCAGAGGCTGCTCTTCATTCAGAGGAGTGGATTGAAGATAATGTTGCAGATTTATATATTAGATTTCCGATTTTTGGGAGTGCTGTAGCGTGTTCTTGTTGCTAGTCACGGATTGTGCTGAAGTGGATTATGGGTCGTAGGTCTCAGTGTGTCATTCTACTCGTTCTGGGTATTTCATCTATCTTTCTTTATGGTTTAGGCGATTCATTTTGCAAGTTTATAGAGCTTAAAATGGTGTTTTGGATTTTATTTTTGCAAAATCGTACCTTAGATGGCCGTACCATGTGACTGAGCGCTTTGGAATGCGTGCATAAATTATTGGGGTCGGTTTGCCATGTTTTGTTGTCCTAGGAATGATCGCCTACCTCCTAGTGATCATTTGCTTTCAGTTTCGTGTCATTTGGTTAAAAATTGGGTGAGTTGTGAGTGTTTTAGTGGGATTTGGTGTTGCTGGTCTGTGTGTATTCAGCGTGCTGGGAGTATATCAGATTTAGAGTTTTTGGTGTTTGGAGTTGATTTTGGGGTGTAAGTTTATTGGTGTGAAGAGAAAGGACTTGGTTTCATTTGCAGCTGTTGGTCATGTTATTGCACTTGGTTCATCACTCTTGTATGCTATGATTAATATTGTAATGCTGGTAGTAGTACTAACAACAGATTCTATTGTCCTTTCTTGTCCCACTGCATAAGTGGAAGAGGCTAGCCTTGCCGCCTATCTTTGGAATAGTGATTTCCCTTAAATTGTAATACATATTGTGCATTGTAAATCTGGTTAGTAGTACTAACAACTATCTAATTGGATTATTGCTCCTAGTCCCACTACATAAGTGGAAGAGGCTGGCTTTGCCGCCTATTTTGAATATTGTAATACTGTCCTCCTGCTGCATAAGCAGTAAAGTTGATTGTAATTTCATTTCTAGTCTTCCCGTTGAACAAGCGATTGAGTGATTGCATTCTTCAGTTCTTTAGCTTGTCCTTGGCTGGTTTACCGCGAAGTGATTGCATTGTTTTCATTACCCCGCTGTATAAGCGGAAGGGGCTGGCTTGCCGCTCGAAGATTGTAATCATTTTCAGTTATTGGCATCTAACGATCCCCTCGACACTGTATTCTCTCACCCTCCTAGATTGGGCTCTTGATGATCAGAAAGTGGAGGGTTACTTTCAACAGCATTTGGTTTTCATTTCCTAACCATAACAAGTGTTGTGTTGAATGTAATTGTGGAAAAAATTTGGGAAAAATTAAGGGGGATATTACACCTGAGAAGGTAAGAGCAATTGTTGAATGGCCTACATTGGAAAGTATTGGAGAGGTAAGATCATTTCATGGATTGGCTAGTTTCTACCGGAAGTTTATTAGAAATTTCAGTTCAGTTTGTAGCCCTATGACAAAAACAATGAGAGGAGATAGAAAGGATTTCAAGTGGACAACCGGAGCAAATAGGAGCTTTGACTTGTTGAAGCAGAAGGTGACAGAGCAGCCCGTGTTGGCTTTACTAGATTTTAACAAAGTATTTCAAGTGGATTGTGATGTAAGTGGGAATGCAATTGGGGTAGTGTTAAGTCAAGAAGGTAGACCAGTAGCTTATTTCAGTGAGAAGTTGAATGATGCAAGGAGAAGATATTCAGTGTATGATCAAAAATTCTATGCCATATTTCAAGCATTCAAGAAGTGGAGACATTATTTGTTGCCTAAGGAGTTTGTGTTGTATACTGATCATCAAGATTTGCAATATTTGAACAGTCAAAGTAAGTTGAATCAAAGACATATGAGATGGGTGGAGTTCTTGCAGAGTTACACCTTTGTGTTGAAGCATAGAAGTGGAAAGTCAAATAGAGTTGCTGATGCTTTGAGTAGGAGGAACTTGCTAACAGAGATGAAAGTGGAGGTATTAGGTTTTGAGGAATTGAAGAACTTGTATGAGGATGACCCGGATTTTGCAGAAACCTTGGAAGGCTTGTAAGGAACCGGTTATGGTGGATAGAAGTGGGTGGTTGGACTATTTCATTCAAGATGAGATATTCTTTAGAGGAGCTTAGTTGTGTATACCTAGGAGTTCTATGAGGGAGAGTATGATAAAGGGGAAGCATAGTGGAGGATTAGCCAAACATTTTGGTGTTGATAAGACGGTGGTATTGATTAGTGAGAATTACTTTTGATCTCAGATTCATAAGGATGTCAAGAAATTTGTGCAGAGTTGTAGGATTTGTCAACTTGCAAAAGGTAGTAGTTAGAATGTTGGATTGTATAAGCCTTTGACAGTTCCGGAGAAACCTTGGGAGGACATAAGCATGGATTTTATACTTGGACTGCCTAAGACACACAGAGGGAATGATTATATATGTGGTGGTGGATAGATTCTCAAAAATGACGCATTTCATACCTTGTAAGAAGATAACAGATGCAGTGCATAGAGCTGACCTATTTTTCAAGGAGGTGGTGAGATTACATGGATTACCTAAGAGCATAGTTTTTGACAGAGACATTAAGTTTGTTGGATATTTTTGGAGAACACCACTTTGGAAAAAGATGAAGATAGATTTAAAGTTCAATTCTACTTTTCACCCATAGACTGATGGACAGACAAAAGTAGTGAATAGGAGTTTGGTAGATTTGTTGAGATGCTTAGTTGGAGAGAAAACCGGAAGTTGGGACTTGATTCTTGCACAAGTAGAATTTGCCTACAATAATTTAGTGTATAGGAGTATTGGAAGAGCACCTTTTGAGATTGTTATCGGATCACACCCTAGAGGCATATTAGAATTGAGAGACATCAGTAATGAAGATAAAAGGAGTGCAGAAGGAGAAGAATTTGCAAAGCATATGAAGACAGTACATACTCCGGTCAAACAACATTTGGAGGACATGAACAATAGGTATAAGGAAAAAGTAGACGAGAAGAGGAGACATAAGGAATTTGAAGCTGGAGATGAAGTGACGGTGTATTTGAGAAAAGAAAGATTTCCAGTTGGAACCTATAACAAGTTAAAGATGAGGAAGTTTGGACCTTGTAAGATCTTGAAGAAATTCAGTTCTGGAAATGCATATGAAGTGGAGTTACCAAATAGTTTGGGTATTTCACCTATATTCAACATTGCAGATCTACATCAGTACCATGAAGCGGAATTCAGTGAAGACAATGTAGCAAACTTGGAGAAGCAGATACCCCAAAGGATACCAGATCAGATTGAAGACATTTTGTACAGTGGAATCAGACTTAGCACCCGGAGCAACCAGTACAAAGAGTATCTTGTGAAGTGGAAAGGCAGACCAGCTGAAGATTCATCATGGATTTCTCAGGCAGAGATAGACTGTCTTGGTTTTCCTTTGACCCCAACAAAGTGATGGACTCACTTTTTTCAACAACCTCGGATGTTTAATGCAAGAGCATCCTTGATTCTTGGCAATCTTGCATCAACCAAAAACATTTTCTTTTCAGTTTGTTTCCTGTTTTGCAGTTTCAACATTTCTTTCTGTGTTTCTTTGCATTTGCTCACCGGATCTTGCGGAGCTAGATTTTGTTCGTGGACATGTTCATCTACTTTATCCTAAGTCTGTGGGACGTTTGGATCTTCTTCCGGCAAGTTATCGCTTCTGGAATCTTGGACAGTTTTCTGGGTTGGAGCATCGGAACCGCTTGGACCTATTTGCTATTGGTGAATCTTGCGGATCATTTCCATGGCTTGCAGAGCTTTAGTTCGTTGTTTCCAACGTTCTATGGCGTGTGGCCGACCTTCCCTTGGGTCCGCACTTCATTCTATGTATTTTTCGGAAGGATCTCTTTGGTGGAGGCTGATCTTGTTGTTTTACACGTTACATCTTGTTCATCGGCAATTGTTTCATCTTGGGCCAACGCAAATCATTCTTGATCATATAAATCAATGTTATTAAATATTTAGAAGTCAGCCTTAGAACATAGAAGATAAATCTGAAGGTTAGAAGGTCCGGAGTTGGCTTGCATTCTTGTTTGAGCCTGGATATTGTATTGAACATGTTGTAATCGAGAGTGTGAGCCGAATCTTGTGAGCCCGCATGTTGCTGG
The DNA here is from genome assembly GCF_030272615.1 of Cryptomeria japonica. Taxonomy (NCBI): domain Eukaryota; kingdom Viridiplantae; phylum Streptophyta; class Pinopsida; order Cupressales; family Cupressaceae; genus Cryptomeria; species Cryptomeria japonica. Next base: position 59,955,166 of record NC_081407.1, on the reverse strand, counting down.
CAGTTTGTAATTGATTTTCGTGATATAATAAAATCTGTACTGCATTGCTTCCATCACATTGTGTCGCTTTTGTTGTGTTAACTCTTGCTGCACGGTTTGGACTGTTCTCTTTGAGGACCCTCCTGCTGTGACTGCACCAGCTCTCTCCAATATGCTTCATAAATCTGCTCCAACATCTGCTCTTCTACATAATTCTGCTTGTGTTTATATGTAATATATTCTTTTTACTCTCCACAATATCAGATCTGCTCTAAATACTCTTATTTCTCATTGCTTGTTTTACTCCCACATATCTTTTGTTAATACCACTCAAATGCCTCTTCACTTAAGAGACATAATCCTTACAAATAAGACTTATATTTTGCTCTAAATCTGCTTATTACTCTTATGATTTTTCATTATTAAACTTGCTTTTTTAACCATATCTTTTTCTCCTTTTATGCCACACATATGCCTCTTCATAAGGGAGACAACTTCATGCAAAGGTGGCATCTTATTGAAGTGAGACGGCTTGTTCTTTGGAGTGGCTACTTCTTCAGGGATCAGCCCCAAAATCGTCTTTATTTTAATTTCATCAAAAGATACTATTTGGGTGCTGTCATATTTTGAATAGGTTCGGCCAGTATTCTTGTAAATCTTCAGCGACCAACCCTCTTCTTGATCTCTTTTCTCAATTGCTGCTCCTAAAATATATTTGTGGCCCTTTATAATTTGTTAATCTCTAACTGTTAATTGCTGCACTTATTACACTACATTGCTCCTCCAAATAAAGTTGCTCATCTCACTCATATTTTAGGCAATTTAAACTTGTTGAAATACCTTAACCTGGGCACTAAAGCACCAATGTCGGCCAGCATTTATTGTTGATTGATTGGAGTTTATTTGCCCTAAGGAGAAAATTGGCCAGCATACTAATTGATAGAAGGAAACACCAAAGTAGATGGAAAGGTTGGCTAGCATGACTAGAAGAAGTTTGACAATGTATTCTTGAATAATATTTAGTGGCCTTTGGCCTTCCTTCTAACCTCATCAACAATTGCCTTCCATCGTAGACAAAAATTCAAAATGCTCTTCATGCCTTCGACATTAGTGACAATTAATCTAACAATCTTGGACAACGAATTCCTTCTTGACATCAATGACAACATTATTTCCAACACCCAGATATAATTAATATTGTGATTCAAATAGTGTACAAGGAAGAAAAATTATTAAACATAAATCCTCTCCAGTTACATGTTTAAAATCTTAAAATACAGAAATCTAAAAGCATTACACATTGTACCTGATTTGTTGTACCTTAAAGTTCAATCTGCTTAGAATGGATTTCCTTTACTGAATTTACCATTGGTACATGCCACCTTCACATTTGATGCAGTCACTTGTCTCCAAGAATCTCCAATTGATAGACATACTTCTTAGGCCCCTTTGGTCCTCTATTTCACTACTAAGGCTTCCAAGGGTTCTTGTTTAACAATGCCAAGAAACTGGGCAAAAGAGATGGCACCGTGTGAATCACCTCAATAGTTGAATTTTTTTTTCTTCTGCCAGTCTAGGTCACTTAGTCCATTGTGTCCAAGTTTTTTTCTTTTCTTTGCCTCTGTCTGCCTTGAGGTTGTCCAAATATGTCGTCTGCAACTTTGTTTATGTGGAGATTGTTGGATTCTAGTAAGTTGTCTTTTAAAAAATGTTTATTCTTAGGGGTTTAGATTTGTGGTCATATAGTGGCATGTTTTTTATTCAAGGGAAATGCTTTTATAGTATCTGAATTGTGGAGCGAAATCCTGCAATGGAGGGTAGCATTCTAAGAAAAAACTATGGAATACCTTTTCAAAATACTTGATATCTTTCATTTCAAACCCAAGATGCAAGCTAAGATATAAAATGAAACATTCACTTGTATGTGTTTCAAGAATATGATTCAACTATATTAGATGCAAGTGATTACATAATATGAGTAAACCATGAAAATTGTTCATTCTCAACACCATTTCAAAGTTGTGTAGATTACCTTGATTGCTGATTTTATATCATATTTGGGGAATTCAAGCCAAATCTATAGGCCACCAAATGGTGCAAATTAGTCAAGGTCAACATTGATCAAGGTAAACTCAATAAAAGCATATCAGAAATGTGGATCAACATATCCTAAATTATTTAATCCTAATTTTGGTATGTGTTGTGACGTATTCACACATCGCCCCATTGCAAATGGGGACCCTTGCTTTTTGCTTTCTAGGGTTTGTTTTCTAGGTCTTTTAGGGTTTTGTTTGTTAGCCTTTGCAGGATGAGTGCTGTCGAGGGGATCGTTGGATTGCAGGCTTTGCTTGAGCCAGGGTGAGTCCACAGGGCCCCAAAATTAGGGTTTCTTTGAGAGTCTTCCTTAGGGCCTGGTTTTGCTCTTGTTACTAATTGTGTCTTGCTTGGTGAGTGAGTATCATTCTTGAAGGTCCAAGCTAGGTCAAGTTGGTGAGTGATAAAGTCTAGAATGTCATCCTGATCTTTAAATGTCTTGAAATTTGGCTAAGTTTGGAATGTCCTGATCCTGAAATTTGACTAAGTCTGGAAAACTGAAGAATCCTCCAAAAACTAGATTTTGCAATATAACTCTTGGAGGTCCGAAACCACTCTCAAACATCTTGGAAGTATATATGGAATATAACTTAAAGTATAAGTGACATTTCGAAGAAAGATATAAGGAAATGTCACTTATACTTAAATGTTATATTCCATAAAATAATCCTGACGAAGAGGCTAAAATGTGAAAATTCGCTCCTGACCCTTCCAAAGGGTCCAGAGCGAATTTCAATTTTCGCTCCAGAGCGAATTTCAATTTTCGCCCCAGAGCGAATTTCAATTTTCGCTCCTGACCCTTCCAAAGGGTCCAGAGCGAAAATTCACCAAAGACTCAAGATCTCGGCTAAGTCAAAGAGTGGTCGAGCAAGTTTGCAAGGATATGGAAGGAAATGGATCTAGGATCGAGTCTAAGACAAAGTCAAGTCAGTTTGAAGGTGAATTGAGCCTAGAATAGAAATTTCGCTCCTGACCCTTCCAAAGGGTCCAGAGCGAAATTCTTGAGAACACTCATTTTCCCCTTTGCTAAAGTCAAGACCAAGATGGAGATGAAAGGAGAGTAGTCTATGTTTGCCTCCCAAAGAAAATTAGAGTTGAAAAAAGCAAGAATCAAGGTCAAATCATGATTTTCGCACCTGACCCTTCCAAAGGGTCCAGAGCGAAAATCCTTGTATCTCTTATTTCCTTCTTTGTTTTGGCTAGGTGTTGGCGTGATGTAGGATAAATTGGTATGTTCTTGCCTTGGGAGGGAGTTGGACACTTTGAAAGATGAAGATTTTAGCCAAAAGGTGAATTTCGCTCCTGACCCTTCCAAAGGGTCCAGAGCGAAATTCATCATAAACCTTTTTTGCTCCCTTGTTTTGGCTTGAAACCTTGCTCCTTTGATGGAAAACGATCTATATTTGCCTCCAAGAGAAAAGTGAAGTTAAAAAATTGAACAATCAAGCCCAAATGGTGAATTTCGCTCTTGACAAAAGGGTCCAGAGCGAAAATCCTCCTAAGGCTCATCTCCTTCCTAGTTTGACCAAATTTTGAGTTGCAAGGCATCTTGAAGGGAAGTGTGGACATGTTTGGACTTTGGAAATGTTTGAAAGCCTTGAAAAAATGAAGGATTCTAGCCAAGAAGGTGAATTTCGCTCCTGACCCTTCCAAAGGGTCTAGAGCGAAATTCCTTACAAGCATACCTTTTGACCTTTCTCAGGCTTAAAACCTTGTTCCTAGGGCAAAGGGAGATGAGATTTTACCTTGCAATGAAGTTTCAAGTTGAAAGAATGATGATTTTAGCTCAAAACAAGATTTTTGCTCCCGACCCTTCCAAAGGGTCCAGAGCAAAATTCTTGGAAACTCATATTTTCTTCTTGAAGATGGTCAAATTCTTAAGTTTTATGGCATGGTTAGGTGGACTTTGATGTGTTCTTGCCTTTGAATATTGGATTGAGGTAATGGAGTAGCCAAAACAAGCTCAAAATAGGAAATTCGCTCCTGACCCTTCCAAAGGGTCCAGAGCGAAAATCTTAAAATCACCTTTTCTTTTTGCAAAATCAAGTCAAACTTGGGTTAGATGAGAGAAGAGAGGTGTTTCCTTGCCTTGTGAGGTGAATTCAAGATGAAATGATGGAGGAACATGCTAGAAAACTTGAAAATCGCTCCTGACCCTTCCAAAGGGTCCAGAGTGAATTTTCTGAAAACCTATCTTTTCCCTCAAATTTATGCCAAGTCTAGTGTGTGTTAAGATTAGAGGTGTCTTTAGGCATGTCCTTGAATGGTCAATTATTAAGTTTGAAGGAATTGAGCCAAATGATGAAAATCGCTCCTGACCCTTCCAAAGGGTCTAGGGCGAAAATTCTTCAAACACCTATTTTCCCTTGCAAAATCAAGTCAAACTTGGGTTGGACGTGAGAGGAGAAGTGGTTTCTAGCCTTTTGAGGTGAATGCAACTTGAAATGATAGAGGAATAAGCCTAAAAAGTGATTTTCGCTCCTGACCCTTCCAAAGGGTCCAGAGCGAAAATCCTAAAAACCATCTTTTCTTCCAAAATTTGAGCAAAGTCAAACATGGACAAGGGTGAGAGGAGTCATTTGGATTGCCTTAGAGTGGATTTTGGTCGCCAAGAATGCAAATTTTGAAGCCAATATGAGAATTTCGCTCCTGACCCTTCCAAAGGGTCCAGAGCAAAATTCTTAAGATCACCCCTTTTTCCTTGCAAATCAAGTCAAGATTTTGATTTTATTACCTACAGAGGAGTGAGGCAAGGTGTTCTAAGTCTTGGAGGTAATTTGAAGTTGAAAAGATGGAGAAATAGCCCTAAAACAAGATTTTCGCTCTTGACCCTTCCAAAGGGTCCAAAGCGAAAATCCTAAAATCTACCTATTCCTTTCAAACTTATGCTAAGCTATGCCTAGACCAAGGTAAAAGATGCCCTTGTGATTGCCCTTGAGTTGATGGTTTTCTTCAGAAATGATGATTTTAGGCCAAAGGAGGAAAATCGCTCCTGACCCTTCCAAAGGGTCTATGGCGAAAATCCTTCAATCACCTATTTTGCCTTGCAAAATCAAGTTAAACTTAGGTTGGATGAAAGAAGAGAAGTATTTCCTTGCCTTGTGAGGTGGATTGAAGTTGAAATGATGAAGAAGTGAACTACAAGCAAGAAATTCGCTCTTGACCCTTCCAAAGGGTCCAGAGCGAAAAACACTAAAACCATCCTTTTGTCCAAATTTTGTGCTAAGTCAGGCCTATACTAGGGTGAGAGAAGCTATTTAGAATGCCTTGGAAAGATGTTTCACCTTCAAAAATGTGAATTTTGAGCTAAAATTGGAATTTCACTCTTGACCCTTCCAAAGGGTCCAAAGCGAAATTCATCAAAATCCCTATTTTCTCCTTGTGTCAAGTCAAGACTTTGAGTCCTAAAGCGTAGTTGAGGTTGAAATGATGTTTCTTTGCCCTGAAGGATGAATTGAAGTAAAGGAGATGAGGAATTAAGACCTAAAGCTTGAATTTCGCTCCTGACCCTTCCAAAGGGTCCAGAGCGAAATTCTTAAAACCTGCATTTTTGCCCCAAATTTACATCAAGCTTGGTTTTGGTTGAAAATGAGGATGTCCTTGGGCATGTATCTAAGCAAGTAGGATCACAAGGTGAGAAGAATTTGAGCCAGGTGTTTGCCCTCTTGGGTGAATAACTTAAGACATAAAGGACATAACGCAGAAGAATGCCATAAATATCAGACAAAGAGTATCAGATGTTCTATTCCTCATAAGTGTATTTTACAAGTTACATTCCGGAGTATAAAAGGGTACCGAGGGGGTGCGAGCGCCAACCGTCGCACCGCAACTTCCACCCCTCGGTTGCCAACTAACCAAAACAATTACACATAATTAACTAATGTTATTCCTGTGTACAATAATGTCGCCAACATCATCCCCCCCAAAAAGAAAAGTCGTCTCCAGGCGACTTACAAAAATGGAGATAATGCAACCTATACAAGATATCTGAAAGACTAGGGAGGGGGCTGAGAAAGCGTCCCTGAAGTAGAAGTGTGAGATGGCGGTGTCTGAGTCGCCAGGCGGGCATGGAGCTCATACACCTGCTGAGTGCGTGCAGCCACATCCCGTTCCGCTACGAGGACCTTCTCTAGAGCTGTCTTCACCATGTGTGCTGCCTCCAGTAACTCCTCCTCTTTTGTATCCACTGCCTCAGTCGCGCAGGCCAACCGTGTCTGCTCGGCTGCCAGGCGGGTCTCTACCTCGGCCTTCGCTGTCCGGATCTCAGCCGTCTCTGTGCGGGCCACCTCTAGTTGTGCCAACAACTGCACCCTCTCGGCTGCCCATGAGGCCTGCTGACTGGCCACCTCGCTCTCCAACGCTACTCGGGAAGCCTCCTTGACTGCAGACTCCTGCTGTGTGCGCCTCAATGTATAATAGGCATCCCGGTAGACCTGCTCGATCTCGCGGACAACTGCCGTCACCCGACTCTCCACAATGGGCTGACGTAGCCTCCAAGCCTGGAGCATCTCCTCTGTCTTCGTAGTTGGCCACCCCTGGGACTCAAAGCAGGTAGTAAAGGCTATCGGGCAACCCACTCGCATAAACTGTAGGACCTACTCTAGCTCCACCACCACCTGCTGCAATGCTTGCGTCTGGGCGGCGGCCACTACCCGCCTACCCCTCGTTACCATATCAGCCATGTTAGCGAGATAAGTCTCAACATCCTCTCCCACCTGTGCCGAAGACTAGGAAATCCCTGGTGGAACGGTCACTACTGTATCCTGCTGCGAAGGTACCGCCTCCGCCATCGAAGGTGCACCATCTCTTGGTGCCTGCCCAGAGGCGACCTCCCCTGCCTCGTGCCCAACTGTGAGTCCATGTGCCTCCCCTGACGAGTCATCCAAGTGGACTACCTCCGCTCCAGTCTCTCGATGCGGTGAGAATACAACAGCTCCCTCCGGCTGTGCCAGTGTCATCTGAAACCGCTGTGTGAGCCAGCTTTGCATAGCCTCGAGGTCAGCACGCATCTCTGTGACCGGGGGATGGGTCGCTGTGGTCGGCTCCTCCAACAACGAAGCAGAAACAGTCACCATAGCGTCACTACCCACGACCTCCAACCGCACGTGAGGCTCGGTATCCTCCACCTCCGTCGGCTCCTGCTCGACCACTACCCGGTGCGGTGACTCCTCCGTCCCTGACTCTGCCATGTCCTCGGTAAGTGCCGCTGTGGCTGGGCCCGACGGTGCTCCCTGTTGCTCGTGCTGGAGGGGACCCAGTGTAACAGGTGTATGGCTCTGCCCGAAGGCCGGAATACAGGTGCCGCCTACTCCAGATGCTGGCGCAGGCGTGCCCATCGGTAACAGAGGTGGGGCAAACCGGACTCGTACAGGCTCCTCCATTGCCTGACTGTTATCGTCCTCCTCATCATCCTCCTCCGACTCCTCCATGCTGCTGGATTCCCTCCCGCTGTCAGGCTTCCCTGAGGCCGAGGCCCTATCCACCGCCCGTTTCCACTTCGCGGAAGAGTGCCCAATGTCCAAGTGCCTCCAATACATTATTGGAGGCTCTCCTGCTGCCAACGGTCCCTGTGGCCATACCTCCAACTTGTCCTCCGGCACTACTTCCCGCGTGGCCTCTAGGAATAACCCTATAGCATAATGAGGCATATAGAATGTGCGATGCTGGAGCGTCAGAAACTCATACATACGCTCTGCCAGTAACGCTGCCCAGTCATATACGATGCCATTCATCAGCCCATTCATCAGCATAATCTGAGGTAGGGCAATGTCCGATGCCCTGCCCAACCCTGTCAATCTGCTCTTGATAACATCCATGATGCACCTCCAGTGGCCCTCCGCAACAAAAGTCTTGCGGATTCCGCGACTCTTCGTGGCTCTAGCCACACTGTCCAACTCCGCTGTGGTCAAATTCCGGGAGACTAATTTAATCCACCGCTCCTTCTCCTCCTGTGTCATCTTCTTGGCCTTCAAGTCTATTTTCTTGCCCTGGCTGCCCAGAATGCCGAATACCCTCGTGAAATCCCTTGCTTTGAAGGATATAGTGACATCCCTCCGGAGGTATTCAAATGTGCTTGTGCATGTATGCCTGTCGAAGGTGTCCACCATGAAGCGTAGGGCACCCTCGTACTCCCGGATAGGGAACACAGGCATCCGAATAGCCCACTCTACTTGTGCCTTCCGGAGGTTTTGCTTTACCAAGTCATTATCGGAGGTGTGCTGCCACCATTTTCGGCATTCCAACCCATTCAGGCCCTCGAAAGTAATATTCTGTGGCATCACTGTGTTCTTCGCACTTGCGGCAACCTGTGGTGTTTTCTGTTTTTGTTTTTGCCGACCGCTGGCATCCATGGTGCCGCCTGCAACACGTACTCCTGAAGCTAAGATCCTGATATTGCCACCCCTATCCTTCTGGCTGCTACTGGAAGAAGCGTGCAGCTGTTTCTTCCAACTCCTCTTCTCGGCTGAATCCATCGATCTTCCTGTAACTGATTTGTTTAGAAAAAAACTCTACCCTTCGTAACGGCCTTCTCTTTTTGGCTGCCGCTGTGCGGCTGCTTGATCTACCTGTGGCTCTTATTCTTCCCTTGGTTGCTGCGCTCAACAATTATTTGGTCTACCTGTGGCTGCGTGGGATTGTGCGAAATTGGTTTGGCCGTGCGGCGTGTCCCTTTCCCTGGCCTTCAACTGTGTGCGGGGTCTTCTCCTTTACTCTTCGCGCCTCGCGGTGTGCGGCGTGGTGGCTTTGTGCGGCGTGGTGGCTTTGTGCGGCGTGCGGCGTGGTGGCTTCTTTCGTGCGGCGTAGTGACTTCCTCGTGCGGCGTGGTGGCTTCTCCTATCCTCGGCGTTCCTTTTTTCCTTTGCGCGGCGTTTTTAGCCTTGCGTGGCTTTTTATGCTTTTCGCGGGCCTTCGGTGGCTTCCACCGCACGGTGGTGCCACCGTCGGTGGTTCCACCGTACGGTGGTGCCACCGTCGGTGGTTCCACCGTACGGTGGCTCCACCGTCGGTGGTCCCACCGCACGATGGTGCCACTGTCGGTGGTTCCACCGCACGGTGGCGCCACCGTCGGTGGTCGCACCGCCTGTGGTCCCACCGCACGATGGTGCCATCGTCGGTGGTCCCACCGCACGGTGGCTCCACCGTCGGTGGTCCCACCGCACGGTGGCTCCACCGTCGGTGGTCCCACCGCACGGTGGCTCCACCGTCGGTGGTCCCACCGCACGGTGGCTCCACCGTCGGTGGTCCCACCGCACGGTGGTTACATCGTGCGGTGATGCCGCCTTCGGTGGGCCCACCGTACTGTGGCCACTTTCTCTTCCCCACCGTACGGTGACCCCCCCCCCCTTTTTTTTTTTCTTGTTTATTTGTCTTTCCAAATTTTCTTTTATATATATATATATTTTTCAAGTTTTCCAATTTTTAGCAGCAGTTGACTGACTGGGGGTTCCCGGTTCCCTCCGTTCGTGATAGATCTTCAGTTTCGACTCGTTGATTGCGTCTGGTATCTCCTTCCCGTCCAGCGTCCATAACTTTATCGCCCCGTTCGTATTGACCTCCCGTATCCGGAAGGGCCCTAACCATCGGACTTTGAATTTCCCCGGTTTAATTTCGTTCCTCCCGTTGAATTTTAACACCAGCTGTCCGGGAGTAAAATTCATTCGCCGGAGGTGCTTGTCGTGCCACACCTTCCGTCTTTGCTGGGCTGTTTCTGTCGCCCACTGAGCCGTCATCCTTCGCTCGTCCAATTTGTTCAACGCGTACAGCCTCTCCCTCAGGCTTTCCATGTTGCCAAGGCGATTATCGATGGCAATCCGCAGACTCGGTACCATGAATTCAACTAGCACCACGGCTTCTTGTCCATACATTAGCTGGAAAGGAGTCTGTCCAGTAGTTACTTTGTAGGTCGTTCGGTATGCCCAAAGTACTGACGGTAGGCGCTCCTCCCAGTCATCCTTCTCCACTCCGCAAGACTTATATATCACCGACATTATTATTTTATTTGTTGCCTCCGCCTGGCCATTGGCACGTGGGTAGTACGGACTTGAAAATCAGTGAAAAATCTTGAAGTCTGATGTCAACCGGTGTATGACATGGTTCACGAAGTGGCCTCCCCGGTCGCTGGTCAACTGAATGGGTATACCATATCTCGTAATGATTTGTTCATAAATAAACTTCGCTGTGCTTACTGCCGAATTATCCTGGAGGGCCCTTGCCTCCACCCACTTGGTCAAGTATTCTGTCGCAACTATAATGTATCGGCACCATCGTGTGCGACTGGCCTTAAGAGGACCCACAAAGTCGAGTCCCCATCGCTCAAAGAGTTCTTGTGCATGCGACGGGTTGAGGGGCATGAAGTCCCGCTTCAGAGGTTTGCCTGCCCGTTGGCAAGTGTCGCACCTCACGACCCATTCCCTGGCGTCGTGATATATCGTTGGCCACCATAGTCCTGCGAGAAGCACCTTTCGAGTTGTGGTGTCTGGACCCATGTGTCCACCCGTGGGCCCTTCATGTGCCTCCCTTAATACACTCGAGACTTCTTCCTCCATGACACAACGCCTTAATATTTGGTCCGGCCCCATCTTGTAAAGTAACCCGTTGATGAGCGAAAAAGTCCTGCTCCTTAATGCGAGCTTTCTTCGTTCCCCTGGCGGCATACCCTCCGGGAATCGGGACGTCGATAGGTACTCTCCAATCTTCTTGTACCACGAAGGGAGTACGGCTATTTGGAACAAGTGTGCATCCGGGAAATCGTCATTTACTCCCTCTAGAGGTTCCCTTGACTTAATCCGCGACAGCTGGTCGACGATGACATGGCTTCGCCTAGGTCTTACCACAATTAAAAATGTGAACTCCTGTAGTAGCAATAGCCAACGACTTATCCTCCCCTGGATAATGGGCTTGTTCACTAAATACATAAGTGCCTGGTGGTCTATGTAAAATGTGAATGGTGTGGCCAGGAGGTAATGACGAAATTTCTATACGGCATAGACCATACCGAGTGCTTCACGTTCTGTGGTACTGTAGTTCTTTTCCGCCTTCGAGAGCAACCTGCTGGCAAAATAAACTGGGTGGTCCAGCCCGTGTCCTCCTACTTGGGCTAATGTAGCCCCGATGGCGTAGTTTGAGGCATCCACGTGAACGTGGAATTCCTTATCCCAATTCGGGTATGCCAGTATGGGCGCTCCCATCAACCTTGTCTTCAGCTCTTCGAAGGCCTTGCTCTGTGGCTCTGCCCAAATGTATGGTTCCCCTTTCCTTGTCAACTTATCCAACGGGTGGGACACCTCAGCGAAGTTCTTGATGAACCTCCTATAGTACCCCACATGACCAAGGAAGGACTTTATCCCTGTGACATCCGTCGGAGGTTCCATTTCTACTATTACCCGAATCTTGTCCGGGTCCGTTTTCAATCCTTCTCTACACACAATGTGTCCCAGCAATCTTCCCTGTGGTACCATGAATCTACATTTCTTTGGGTTGAGGGCCAACCGTGCCCTCTGACACCTCTCCAGGCATTCTCCAAGAGTTTTTAAGTGGATGTCTTGTTCGCTGTAAATAGACCAATCATCCAGGAATGCTTTGAAGTTCCCCACTGACATCTTGTCGAAGATGTGCAAGATGATGCGCTGAAAGGCGGCAGGCGCGTTGCATAGACCGAAGGGCATTCGGTTGTATGCGTACACACTGTCCTCCACCACGAAAGTTGTTTTCAGCCTATCTTCCTCCGCGATGGATATCTGGTTGTAACCAGAGAATCCATCCATGAAGGAATAGATTTCATGTCCAGCTACTTCCTCCAAGATGCTGTCTGTGAAGGGTATGGGAAACGGGTTTTTAACAGTGACAGCGTTTAGGCACTGGAAGTCTACACAGATCCGGATCTGATTGGCCTCTTTCTTGAGGGAAATCACAATGGGGGACACCCATTCGCTTGTTTGTACTCTGAAGATTATGCCTGCTTCTAGCATCCGCTCAATTTCATCGTTCACCCGTACAGCATAATTTTTGTTCATTTGGTACGGCCGCTTCCTCACTGGCTGAGCTCCTGGTACCAACGTTATTCGGTGCACACATAGCTCTGGGGGCACGCCCTTCAAGTCCTTGTATGTCCATGCAAAGACATCCTTGTATTAGAGGAAAATTTTGAAGGCTGCGGCCTTCAACACTGGATTCCAATCATCTCCGACCAGGATGATCTTGGGGTCACTTGTCTCCCCAAGGTTCATTTCCTTTAACGTGGCTTCCTGATACTTAATAGGCTCCCCCTTCAGGAATTGGTGTGCCGGTGCCTCATTCACTACTGCCTCCCCTTCCTTATACTCGCCATATTCTGGGGGAAATATATCTGGTTCTTCTTCGATGCTCAATACGTTGCACGATGGTGTAAATAGTTCATAATCTCCCATTTGCCAATGGAAGAGGCCATTCAAGGAGTCCCCATCGTCCCCTGAGCATGCCTCCAGTTCTAACACCCCTTCATCACTGGGCTCCATGCGGCATCTATTTCCACCCTCCGCTAATTGGTGCCCTCGGACTCCGAGTCGGAGGAAGAGGCTAACTCCTCGCTCACCATCTGCGTACGGAGATCGATTACGTACTTCCTCCCAACGCTTTCCAAAGAAAGGGTATTCCGCTTCCAATTATGGTTCGCTTTTGCTGCAATGAGCCACCCCTGCCCCAGGATGGCGTCATATCCTTTCTGCTTTAAGGGGATTACCACAAAGTCCAGCACGAATGGTTGCGTGCCGACCATCACCTGCTGGCCCATGAGGGTACCAATGGGTTTAATCCCATGTTGGTCTACCCCTAGTAGGTTGAACGTAGGGGGCCACAACGTAGGCTTTCCCAACTTTTTCCATGTCGCTTCTGGGAGTACATTTACACCTGACCCTCCGTCCACAATAGTGTCTGTTAAGGTGGTCCCTAGTATACCCATTTCTACCACCGTCGGGTGGCGTCCGCTGTTGACTACCAACAACATGGGGTCGACCGCGGGGCTTGCGACCTCCCTAAATGCGGGGTTGGTTGCGGGGCGCACAACCTCCTTCGTTTTTACTTGTGGGGGTACAGAGTTTAAAATAGCCGTTTTTAGCTGCGGCATACTCTCCAGGAGGTCTTGAATTTTCACCGGTACCTCTACATGCAAGATTTGCCGTAAGATTTCCTCTTCTCCCTTCGTCCGTGGTGGACTTGCTGTCTGGTGACTGTTTTGTCCTTGTGCGGCCATTTCTTTTGTGATCTCATCTCTGGCCTCCCGTACTCTCTCGATCTCTGTGTGGGGATTTGGGTATGCAATCTTTTTAGCTTGCGCCCTTGTGATTGCCAATACTTCTGCCTTCGTAGGTTCTATGTTTAGAAGGTGTACACCAAGCTTTGGGCAGTTTGCGTCCTCGTGGTCGCCTGGCCCGCACCATCGGTAGAGGTGCTGAGTGTTGGCTTCCTTCGTACAATCGCGGGCGAAGTGTCCCCACTGATTGCAGGCCCTACATTGAATCATCGGTCGGCCCTTGGCATCGTACTGGATCCGGTTTTTTTTGTTGTTATTGTTATTGTTTCTTCCGCCGCCGCCGCGTCATGTTGTGGCCTGCTCTGTGAACAACACCTGGTTCAGGCTTCGGGTTTTCATATTGTATGGGCACTCCTTGGTGGAGTGTCCCATCATTTGGCAAATCTCACAGAATGCCTTTTTCGAGCAAGTACCCTTTGTGTGTCCATCACTCCTGCAGTCTGTACACCATACTTCAGTTTCTTCCGTCTTACTTGTACTCCCTTTCATGGCCTTGAATTCTCTCAGCATTCGTTCCATGTCCTTCTGGAGCGCGTGTACCTTTTTACCTGATCCACTACTGCTACTGCTCTCTCCGTCAGAATCTTCATCATCGTCAGATGAATATTTATTACTCTTCTTCTTCCTTGATGTTTTGTATTCGCTTTCTAGATCCATCGCCCTGTTATAGGCATCGTCGTATGATGTTGGGGGTACAATCTTCATTTTTTTCCGTAGGGAGGATTTCAATCCTTCCACGAACCATCGTTTTTTTAAGCCCTCAGCAGGCTGGCTCTCCATTTTACCCAAGAGTTCTTTCAATCTCCTGCTGTATGCCCGTACTGTCTCCTTAGTACCTTGCTTGGTACTATATATCTCTGTCACAATTTCGTTGTCATCACGAAGCAACCGGAACTCCTCCGTGAATTCCTTCTGTAGGGTTGCCCATGTGGCCACTTTTTGCTTATCTATATCGGAGTACCAATCTATGGCGACTCCACGTAACGTGGCTGGGAACTGCTGTACCCAGTCATCGTGGTCTATTACTCCGTTGGCAGACCAAATGGTCTCACATGTATGGCAGTGCCGTAAGGGGTCTTCCTTGCCGTCCCCTGTGAACTTTGGTAACTTTTGTTTGCTCGCCATCCTTGGTCGTCTTCCTGGAGGCGGTTGTGTCTGTGTCTGTGTCTGTGGCTGTGTCTGTGGCCCTGCGCTGCTACCTCCGGTAGTGTTGGTGGTGTGTCCTGGAGGTACGGTGTTTTGCCTGTCGCGTGTGGCACCTACACCCGTACTGTTGCCCTCCCCTTCGTTCTGACACGCTCCTACTCCTGCTTCCCGTTGGTGATCTTCACTCCGTGGCATGAGGGATAAGTTCCTAAACTGATCCCGAGTCTCCTCGACTAGACTTCGCCGTAACCTTGTTTCTTCTAAAAATTCTTCGTGGCTCCGTGTCCTACGATGATCTGGCGACGCGTAGAAATTTCCGTCGGCCTCTGCACCTTTCGTGACACCTCCTTGGTTCCCCTCGGGCCCGCCTTCGGCAGGTTGCCTCAGCCTCCGTCTACGTTCTACTTGCTGCTCCAGAATCAAAGCCCTCTGCGCGGCCTCCCACTCGTTCGTTTCCGGTTTTCTATTTCTATCTTTATTCAAGAGGTTTGGCATTAATTGTCGCACATTTCCATAACTTCAATTTTTTAATCAAAACATGTCTTTATTAATTCATCTGCTCAAGTACAACTCGTGTCAATGACACTTTTATTTGAGAATAAGAAGTTCACATTTCAATTCCCTCCTGGCCTGTCGCCATCTCTTTCCGTGTCCTGTCGGCTGTTCTCTTCGTAGCGTTGCAGGATTTGTTGTCATCGCTCTTCCTGGGCAATCTCCTCCAGGCGGGCCTGTTGTGCCAGCGATGCCTGTGCAAGCAACCGGGGGAGGTGGTTCATCAACCAGTTTACTGC